>NC_034190.2:2152384-2219884 GCF_002021735.2 Oncorhynchus kisutch | reverse complement strand
TACACATGGTTAGCAGATGTTAATGCGAGTGTAGCGAAATGCTTGTGCTTCTAGTTCCGACAATGCAGTAATAACGAACAAGTAATCTAACTAACAATTCCCAAAAAAACTACTGTCTTATACACAGTGTAAGGGGATAAAGAATATGTACATAAGGATATATGAATGAGTGATGGTACAGAGCAGCATAGACAAGATACAGTAGATGATATCGAGTACAGTATATACATATGAGATGAGTATGTAAACCAAGTGGCATAGTTAAAGTGGCTAGTGATACATGTATTACATAAGGATGCAGTCGATGATATAGAGTACAGTATCTACGTATGCATATGAGATGAATAATGTAGGGTAAGTAACATTATATAAGGTAGCATTGTTTAAAGTGGCTAGTGATATATTTACATCATTTCCCATCAATTCCCATGATTAAAGTGGCTGGAGTAGAGTCAGTGGCATTGACAGTGTGTTGGCAGTAGCCACTCAATGTTAGTGGTGGCTGTTTAACAGTCTGATGGCCTTGAGATAGAAGCTGTTTTTCAGTCTCTCGGTCCCAGCTTTGATGCACCTGTACTGACCTCGCCTTCTGGATGACAGCGGGGTGAACAGGCAGTGGCTCGGGTGGTTGATGTTCTTGATGATCTTTATGGCCTTCCTGTAGCATCGGGTGGTGTAGGTGTCCTGGAGGGCAGGTAGTTTGCCCCCGGTGATGCGTTGTGCAGACCTCACTACCCTCTGGAGAGCCTTACGGTTGAGGGCGGTGCAGTTGCCATACCAGGCGGTGATACAGCCCGCCAGGATGCTCTCGATTGTGCATCTGTAGAAGTTTGTGAGTGCTTTTGGTGACAAGCCGAATTTCTTCAGCCTCCTGAGGTTGAAGAGGCGCTGCTGCGCCTTCCTCACGATGCTGTCTGTGTGAGTGGACCAATTCAGTTTGTCTGTGATGTGTATGCCGAGGAACTTAAAACTGGCTACCCTCTCCACTACTGTTCCATCGATGTGGATGTGGGGGTGTTCCCTCTGCTGTTTCCTGAAGTCCACAATCATCTCCTTAGTTTTGTTGACGTTGAGTGTGAGGTTATTTTCCTGACACCACACTCCGAGGGCCCTCACCTCCTCCCTGTAGGCCGTCTCGTCGTTGTTGGTAATCAAGCCTACCACTGTTGTGTCGTCCGAAAACTTGATGATTGAGTTGGAGGCGTGCGTGGCCACGCAGTCGTGGGTGAACAGGGAGTACAGGAGAGGGCTCAGAACGCACCCTTGTGGGGCCCCAGTGTTGAGGATCAGCGGGGAGGAGATGTTGTTGCCTACTCTCACCACCTGGGGGCGGCCCGTCAGGAAGTCCAGTACCCAGTTGCACAGGGCGGGGTCGAGACCCAGGGTCTCGAGCTTGATGACGAGCTTGGAGGGTACTATGGTGTTGAATGCCGAGCTGTAGTCGATGAACAGCATTCTCACATAGGTATTCCTCTTGTCCAGATGGGTTAGGGCAGTGTGCAGTGTGGTTGAGATTGCATCGTCTGTGGACCTATTTGGGCGGTAAGCAAATTGGAGTGGGTCAAGGGTGTCAGGTAGGGTGGAGGTGATATGGTCCTTGACTAGTCTCTCAAAGCACTTCATGATGACGGATGTGAGTGCTACGGGGCGGTAGTCGTTTAGCTCAGTTACCTTAGCTTTCTTGGGAACAGGAACAATGGTGGCCCTCTTGAAGCATGTGGGAACAGCAGACTGGTATAGGGATTGGTTGAATATGTCCGTAAACACACCGGCCAGCTGGTCTGCGCATGCTCTGAGGGCGCGGCTGGGGATGCCGTCTGGGCCTGCAGCCTTGCGAGGGTTAACACGTTTAAATGTCTTACTCACGTCGGCTGCAGTGAAGTAGAGTCCGCATGTTTTCGTTGCAGGCCGTGTCAGTGGCACTGTATTGTCCTCAAAGCGGGCAAAAAAGTTGTTTAGTCTGCCTGGGAGCAAGACATCCTGGTCCGTGACTGGGCTGGGTTTCTTCCTGTAGTCCGTGATTGACTGTAGACCCTGCCACATGCCTCTTGTGTCTGAGCCGTTGAATTGAGATTCTACTTTGTCTCTGTACTGGCGCTTAGCTTGTTTGATAGCCTTGCGGAGGGAATAGCTGCACTGTTTGTATTCAGTCATGTTACCAGACACCTTGCCCTGATTAAAAGCAGTGGTTCGCGCCTTCAGTTCCACACGAATGCTGCCATCAATCCACGGTTTCTGGTTGGGGAATGTTTTAATCGTTGCTATGGGAACGACATCTTCAACGCACGTTCTAATGAACTCGCACACCGAATCAGCGTATTCGTCAATGTTGTTGGCTGACGCAATACGAAACATCTCCCAGTCCACGTGATGGAAGCAGTCTTGGAGTGTGGAGTCAGCTTGGTCGGACCAGCGTTGGACAGACCTCAGCGTGGGAGCTTCTTGTTTTAGTTTCTGTCTGTAGGCAGGGATCAACAAAATGGAGTCGTGGTCAGCTTTTCCGAAAGGGGGGCGGGGCAGGGCCTTATATGCGTCGCGGAAGTTAGAGTAACAATGATCCAGGGTCTTTCCACCCCTGGTTGCGCAATCGATATGCTGATAAAATTTAGGGAGTCTTGTTTTCAGATTAGCCTTGTTAAAATCCCCAGCTACAATGAATGCAGCCTCCGGATAAATCGTTTCCAGTTTGCAGAGAGTTAAATAAAGTTCGTTCAGAGCCATCGATGTGTCTGCTTGGGGGGGGATATATACGGCTGTGATTATAATCGAAGAGAATTCTCTTGGTAGATAATGCGGTCTACATTTGATTGTGAGGAATTCTAAATCAGGTGAACAGAAGGATTTGAGTTCCTGTATGTTTCTTTCATCACACCATGTCACGTTGGCCATAAGGCATACGCCCCCGCCCCTCTTCTTACCAGAAAGATGTTCGTTTCTGTCCGCGCGATGCGTGGAGAAACCCGCTGGCTGCACCGCTTCGGATTGCGTCTCTCCAGTGAGCCACGTTTCCGTGAAACAGAGAACGTTACAGTCTCTGATGTCCCTCTGGAATGCTACCCTTGCTCGGATTTCATCAACCTTGTTGTCAAGAGACTGGACATTGGCAAGAAGAATGCTAGGGAGTGGTGCACGATGTGCCCGTCTCCGGAGTCTGACCAGAAGACCGCTTCGTTTCCCTCTTTTTCTGAGTCGTTTTTTTGGGTCGCTGCATGGGAACCATCCCGTGGCGCTGGTTGTAAGGCAGAACACAGGATCCGCATCGCGAAAAACATATTCTTGGTCGTACTGGTGGTGAGTTGACGCTGATCTTATATTCAGTAGTTCTTCTCGGCTGTATGTGATGAAACCTAAGATGACCTGGGGTACTAGTGTAAGAAATAACACGTAAAAAACAAAAAACTGCATAGTTTTTTTTAGGAACGTGAAGCGAGGCGGCCATCTCTGTCGGCGCCGGAAGTTGAAGGAGAACATCATGGTAACATCACAGTAACATCACAGTAACATAATAACATCACAGTAACATATTAACATCACAGTAACATAATAACATCACAGTAACATAATAACATCACAGTAACATCACAGTAACATATTAACATCACAGTAACATATTAACATCACAGTAACATCACAGTAACACAGTAACATCACGGTAGCACAGTAACATTATGACAACATATTAACATCACAGTAACATCACAGTAACATCACGGTAACATCACAGTAACATCACGGTAACATCACAGTAACATCACAGTAACATTGTAACAACATAGTAACATCACAGTAACATCACAGTAACATCACAGTAACATATTAACATCACAGTAACATATTAACATCACAGTAACATCACAGTAACATCACAGTAACATCACAGTAACATCACAGTAACATCACAGTAACATCACGGTAACATATTAACATCACAGTAACATCACAGTAACATCACAGTAACATAGTAACATCACAGTAACATAGTAACATCGCGGTAACATCACAGTAACATCACAGTAACATCACAGTAACATCACAGTAACATCACAGTAACATCACAGTAACATATTAACATCGCAGTAACATTGTAACATCACGGTAACATCACAGTAACATCACAGTAACATCACAGTAAGATCACAGTAACATCACAGTAACATCACGGTAACATCACGGTAACATCACAGTAACATCACAGTACCATATTAACATCATAGTAACATCACAGTAACATCACAGTAACATTGTAACATCACGGTAACATCACAGTAACATTGTAACATCACAGTAACATCACAGTAACATCACAGTAACATAATAACATCACAGTAACATTAACATCACAGTAACATCACAGTAACATCACAGTAACATAATAACATCACAGTAACATCAACGGAAACATCACAGTAACATCACGGTAACACAGTAACATCACAATAACATCACAGTAACATCACAGTAACATATTAACATCACGGTAACATCACGGATTACACAGTAACATCACAGTAACATCACAGTAACGGCACAGTAACATCTCGGTAACACAGTAACATCACGGTAACATCACAGTAACATCACAGTAACATCACAGTAACATATTAACATCACAGTAACATCACGGTAACATCACGGTAACAACACAGTAACATCACAGTAACATCACAGTAACATCACGGTAACATCACAGTAACATCACAGTAACATCACAGTAACATTGTAACATCACAGTAACATCACAGTAACATCACAGTAACATAATAACATCACAGTAACATTAACATCACAGTAACATCACAGTAACATCACAGTAACATAATAACATCACAGTAACATCACGGAAACATCACAGTAACATCACGGTAACACAGTAACATCACAGTAACATCACAGTAACATCACAGTAACATATTAACATCACGGTAACATCACGGATTACACAGTAACATCACAGTAACATCACAGTAACGGCACAGTAACATCTCGGTAACACAGTAACATCACGGTAACATCACAGTAACATATTAACATCACAGTAACATCACGGTAACAACACAGTAACATCACAGTAACATCACAGTAACATCACGGTAACATCACAGTAACATCACAGTAACATCGTAACATCACAGTAACATCGTAACATCACAGTAAAATAGTAACATCGCAGTAACATCACAGTAACATATCAGTAACATCACAGTAACATCACGGTAACATAGTAACATCACAGTAACATCACAGTAACATCACAGTAACATGGTAAGATCACAGTAACATCACAGTAACATCACGGTAACATCACGGTAACATCACAGTAACATCACGGTAACATCACGGTAACATCACAGTAACATCACAGTAACATCACGGTAACATCACAGTAACATATTAACATCACAGTAACATCACGGTAACATCACGGTAACAACACAGTAACATCACAGTAACATCACAGTAACATCACGGTAACATCACGGTAACATCACAGTAACATCACAGTAACATCGTAACATCACAGTAACATCGTAACATCACAGTAAAATAGTAACATCGCAGTAACATCACAGTAACATCACAGTAACATATCAGTAACATCACAGTAACATCCCGGTAACATAGTAACATCACAGTAACATCACAGTAACATCACAGTAACATGGTAAGATCACAGTAACATCACAGTAACATCACGGTAACATCACGGTAACATCACAGTAACATCACGGTAACATCACATCTACATCTCTGAAGTCCAGCACCCAACTTAACTCAAATGACCACAGCAACAACTTTCTGTATATTTGGGTTGCTAGGATACAAAACAACATTCCACCTAAATCCCAGACCCCTACAGTGAAGACATCCACACCACCTGTGGCAGAGATGAATAACTTCCCTTTACATGGATGTTCTCTCTATGAGACATGTTTTTAGTGTTTCCAGTTCTTTCCCAGAGGAGGACTCCGTTCCTCGTGGTCAAATAGGTCGGAGTCTTTTACGAAAACTTGGAAAAGGAAAATAAGAAAATACTATGGTTATTATCTGTCACAACCAGGGCTTAGTCCCCAATGCACCTTCTACACTATACAGTGCATTACTTTTAATGAGCCCTATCGGCCCTGTTCAACAGAAGTACACTATTTCACTACTTAAGGGGATAGTGTGTCATTTTTGGACGAATTGTACGATATTCAGCCAAGACTGTGGTCCTTTTATTCTGGATTCAGACCATGGGACCTGAAATAGGTTTTTAAAATAGGGTTTTTAAATAGATTTTTAAAATAGGGTTTTGGGGGGGAAGAAATGCAATTCCCTAAAGAGGGCATTGGATTGTGCTGAACAGTTCTGTTCTGGATATTCCATAGTCACAGGAATAATGAAGAAATGCAATTCCCTAAAGAGGGCATTGGATTGTGCTGAACAGTTCTGTTCTGGATATTCCATAGTCACAGGGATACTGGCAGAGACATTTAGGGCCATATCTATTGTGTTATAATACAGCCTCGAGCTCATCACATTTCATAGAAATAACCTTTTCACAATGATTTTATGTTGGTTAGCATATGCAATTGATGTTGAATTTTTTTGGGGGGCTATGTGTTTTTTTTCCTCAAAGAAAAGAAAAGTCAATTTAATTAAATGTAATACATCATAGAAATAAATATAATTTTACAGGATTACATCAGCATCCTTATCGAATGTCATATTTTATATTCTAACTTTATAAGTGTGTTAGAATGTCAGTTCTGTGTGTATTTCCCAGAAAGCAGGTTCAAACCAACGATGATATCTGTTGAACAAGGTGTGAATGTGTGTATTTCCCAGAAAGCAGGTTCAAACCAACGATGATATCTGTTGAACAAGGTGTGAATGTGTGTATTTCCCAGAAAGCAGGTTCAAACCAACGATGATATCTGTTGAACAAGGTGTGAATGTGTGTATTTCCCAGAAAGCAGGTTCAAACCAACGATGATATCTGTTGAACAAGGTGTGAATGTGTGTATTTCCCAGAAAGCAGGTTCAAACCAACAATGACTTCCGGCGCAGACACAGATGGCCGCCTCGCTTCGCGTTCCTAGGAAACTTTGCATTTTTTATTTTTTTACGTGTTATTTCTTACATTAGTACCCCAGGTCATCTTAGGTTTCATTACATACAGTCGAGAAGAACTACTGAACATAAGAGCAGCGTGAACTCACCATCAGTACGACCAAGAATATGACTTTCGCGAAGCGGATCCTGTGTTCTGCCTTTCACCCAGGACAACGGAATGGATCCCAGCCGGCGACCCAAAAAACGACTTCGTAAAAGGGGGAAACGGAGCGGTCTTCTGGTCAGACTCCGGAGACGGGCACATCGTGCACCACTCCCTAGCATTCTTCTCGCCAATGTCCAGTCTCTTGACAACAAGGTTGATGAAATCCGAGCAAGGGTAGCATTCCAGAAGGACATCAGAGACTGTAACGTTCTTTGCTTCACGGAAACATGGCTCACTGGAGAGACGCTATCGGAATCGGTGCAGCCAGCTGGTTTCTCCACGCATCACACAGACAGAAACAAACATCTTTCTGGTAAGAAGAGGGGCGGGGGCGTATGCTTCATGGTTAACGTGACGTGGTGTGATCATAACAACATACAGGTACTCAAGTCCTTCTGTTCACCTGATTTAGAATTCCTCACAATCAAATGTCGACCACATTATCTACCAAGGGAATTCTCTTCGATTATAATCACAGCCGTATATATTCCCCCCCAAGCAGACACATCGATGGCTCTGAACAAACTTTATTTGACTCTTTGCAAACTGGAATCCATTTATCCGGAGGCTGCATTCATTGTAGCTGGGGATTTTAACGAGGCTAATCTGAAAACAAGACTCCCTAAATTTTATCAGCATATCGAATGCGCAACCAGGGCTGGAAAAACCTTGGATCACTGCTATTCTAACTTCCGCAACGCATATAAGGCCCTGCCCCTCCCCTCCTTTCGGAAAAGCTGACCACGACTCCATTTTGTTGATCCCTGCCTATAGACAGAAACTAAAACAAGAAGCTCCCGCGATTCCACACTCCAAGACTGCTTCCATCACGTGGACTGGGATATGTTTCGTATTGCGTCAGACAACAACATTGACGAATACGCTGATTCGGTGAGCGAGTTCATTAGAACGTGCGTTGAAGTTGTCGTTCCCATAGCAACGATTAAAACATTCCCAAACCAGAAACCGTGGATTGATGGCAGCATTCGCGTGAAACAGAAATCCCGAACCACTGCTTTTAATCAGGGCAAGGTTACCGGAAACATGACCGAATACAAACAGTGTAACTATTCCCTCCGCAAGGCAATCAAACAAGCTAAGCGTCAGTATAGAGACAAAGTAGAATCTCAATTCAACGGCTCAGACACAAGAGGTATGTGGCAGGGTCTACAGTCAATCACGGATTACAAAAAGAAAACCAGCCCCGTCACGGCCCAGGATGTCTTGCTCCCAGGCAGACTAAATAACTTTTTTGCCCGCTTTGAGGACAATACAGTGCCACTGACACGGCCCGCAACTAAAACATGCGGACTCTACTTCACTGCAGCCGACGTGAGGAAAGCATTTAAAAGTGTCAACCCTCGCAAGGCTGCAGGCCCAGACGGCATCCCCAGCCGCGCCCTCAGAGCATGCGCAGACCAGCTGGCTGGTGTGTTTACGGACATATTCAATCAATCCCTATCCCAGTCTGTTGTTCCCACATGCATCAAGAGGGCCACCATTGTTCCTGTTCCCAAGAAAGCTAAGGTAACTGAGCTAAACGACTACTGCCCCGTAGGACTCACTTCCGTCATCATGAAGTGCTTTGAGAGACTAGTCAAGGACCATATCACCTCCACCCTACCTGACACCCTAGACCCACTCCAATTTGCTTACCGCCCAAATAGGTCCACAGACGATGCAATCTCAACCACACTGCACACTGCCCTAACCCATCTGGACAAGAAGAATACCTATGTGAGAATGCTGTTGATCGACTACAGCTCTGCATTTAACACCATAGTGCCCTCCAAGCTCGAGACCCTGGGTCTCGACCCCGCCCTGTGCAACTGGGTACTGGACTTCCTGACGGGCCGCCCCCAGGTGGTGAGGGTAGGCAACAACATTTCCACCCCGCTGATCCTCAACACTGGGGCCCCACACGGGTGCGTTCTGAGCCCTCTCCTGTACTCCCTGTTCACCCACGACTGCGTGGCCACGCACGCCTCCAACTCAATCATCAAGTTTGCGGACGACACAACAGTGGTAGGCTTGATTACCAACAACGACGAGACGGCCTACACGGATGAGGTGAGGGCCCTCGGAGTGTGGTGTCAGGAAAATAACCTCACACTCAACGTCAACAGAACTAAGGAGATGATTGTGGACTTCAGGAAACAGCAGAGGGAACACCCCCCTATCCACATTGATGGAACAGTAGTGGAGAGGGTAGTAAGTTTTAAGTTCCTCGGCGTACACATCACAGACAAACTGAATTGGTCCACCCACACAGACAGCATCGTGAAGAAGGCGCAGCAGCGCCTCTTCAACCTCAGGAGGCTGAAGAAATTTGGCTTGTCACCAAAAGCACTCACAAACTTCTACAGATGCACAATCGAGAGCATCCTGTCGGGCTGTATCACCGCCTGGTACGGCAACTGCTCTGCCCACAACCGTAAGGCTCTCCAGAGGGTAGTGAGGTCTGCACAATGCATCACCGGGGGCAAACTACCTGCCCTCCAGGACACCTACACCACCCGATGTCACAGGAAGGCCATAAAGATCATCAAGGACAACAACCACTCGAGCCACTGCCTGTTCACCCCGCTATCATCCAGAAGGCGAGGTCAGTACAGGTGCATCAAAGCTGGGGCCGAGAGACTGAAAAACAGCTTCTATCTCAAGGCCATCAGACTGTTAAACAGCCACCACTAACATTGAGTGGCTTCTGCCAACACACTAACTCAACTCCAGCCACTTTAATAATGGGAATTGATGGGAAATGATGTAAAATATATCACTAGCCAATGCTACCTAATATAATGTTTACATACCCTACATTATTCATCTCATATGTATATGTATATACTGTACTCTATATCATCTACTGCATCTTTATGTAATACATGTATCACTAGCCACTTTAACTATGCCACTTTGTTTACATACTCATCTCATATGTATATACTGTACTCGATACCATCTACTGTATCTTGCCTATGCTGCTCTGTACCATCACTCATTCATATATCTTTATGTACATATTCTTTATCCCTTTACACTTGTGTCTATAAGGTAGTAGTTTGGAATTGTTAGCTAGATTACTTGTTGGTTATTACTGCATTGTCGGAACTAGAAGCACAAGCATTTCGCTACACTCGCATTAACATCTGCTAACCATGTGTATGTGACAGATTTGATTTGATTTGATTTGATATGCTATCTGTTGTAACCAATGAGCTGTTATATAGCTGGTAACCATGGCAGCGTCAAAATGTGTCGACCACCAAGGCATTTATTATACCCTGGCCAAGTTTATGAGAGGCTTTTTAGAAAGCACGCATGATTAAAACTTGTTTGCCAAACGGCCATTTGCACGTTTGTGCTTTACTGAAACGTCCACACCAGAAAAACACACGCTCTAAATATCACTTTGTCACAGTGGGTTTGTTTTCATTAGTCAGTCGTTACACACAAACACACACATTTAAACACACACTCTACATTAAAAACAGGTCAATTGAAACCTGCTACAGTTTACTGCAGCAGCCACTCGGCTTGCTGCCTAGCATGGGGCTAGATGTAGAGTGTGTGTACGTGACTGCCATGAAGCTAAATGGTTGGATGGCAGACAGATTGAAAGCACCGGGGTAACGCAGCTGGAGTCTGTTGTTTTCCAAATAGTACCCTGTACCCTATGGTCCCTGGTCAGTACAGAGAGAGCGAGAGAGAGCGAGCGAGAGAGTTCGTGAAAAAGCTATGAATAACAAAACACCAATTTCAACAGTATTTTCTCACATCAGTATTTTTTCTCAACAGAGGTCCAGGCCTCTCTAAATCTGTGCCAGTGATGTGTCTTGTCTTCAGACTGTGAGAGCAGAGAGTGGCTGGACCGGGCCTCTTGTTTGTTATAGCGTTCAGACATTTCCACTTGGCCATTCTCCCCCTCTGTATTACATTAAAACGCTCTGTCCTTCCAGGACTTAATGAGGCATTTTCAAAAACAATACAATCTAATTAAATATATATTTCATTCATAGGGTTTGTGAGGATTTTTTATACACTTGAGGATTCCACCCATGATCACAGCTGCACAACATGTGACCAATACAATGGGATTTGATGCGACAATTATTGCACTTAAAAGCGGAACCACTGCATAAGGTAATTCAATGTAACCCCTGACCTTCACTGTGTTGGTAGAGTTGGGGGGGTCGTAACCCCTTACCTTCACTGTGTGGGTAGAGTTGGGGGGGTCGTAACCCCTTACCTTCACTGTGTTGGTAGAGTTGGGGGGGTCGTAACCCCTTACCTTCACTGTGTTGGTAGAGTTGGGGGGGTCCTAACCCCTTACCTTCACTGTGTTGGTAGAGTTGGGGGGGGTCGTAACCCCTTACCTTCACTGTGTTGGTAGAGTTGGGGGGGTCGTAACCCCTTACCTTCACTGTGTGGGTAGAGTTGGGGGGGTTCATAACCCCTTACCTTCACTGTGTTGGTAGAGTTGGGGGGGTCGTAACCCCTTACCTTCACTGTGTGGGTAGAGTTGGGGGGGTCGTAACCCCTTACCTTCACTGTGTGGGTAGAGTTGGGGGGGTCGTAACCCCTTACCTTCACTGTGTTGGTAGAGTTGGGGGGGGTCGTAACCCCTTACCTTCACTGTGGTGGTAGAGTTGGGGGGGTCGTAACCCCTTACCTTCACTGTGTTGGTAGAGTTGGGGGGGTCGTAACCCCTTACCTTCACTGTGTTGGTAGAGTTGGGGGGGGGGGGGTCGTAACCCCTTACCTTATCTGTGTTGGTAGAGTTGGGGGGGTCCTAACCCCTTACCTTCACTGTGTGGGTAGAGTTGGGGGGGTCGTAACCCCTTACCTTCACTGTGTTGGTAGAGTTGGGGGGGTCCTAACCCCTTACCTTCACTGTGTGGGTAGAGTTGGGGTCGTAACCCCTTACCTTCACTGTGTGGGTAGAGTTGGGGGGGTCGTAACCCCTTACCTTCACTGTGTGGGTAGAGTTAGGGGGGTCGTAACCCCTTACCTTCATTGTTAGGGTAGAGTTGGGGGGGTCGTAACCCCTTACCTTCACTGTGTTGGTAGAGTTGGGGGGGTTCGTAACCCCTTACCTTCACTGTGTGGGTAGAGTTGGGGGGGTTCATAACCCCTTACCTTCACTGTGTGGGTAGAGTTAGGGGGTCGTAACCCCTTACCTTCACTGTGTGGGTAGAGTTGGGGGGGACGTAACCCCTTACCTTAACTGTGTGGGTAGAGTTTTGGGTCGTAACCCCTTACCTTAACTGTGCGGGTAGAGTTAGGGGGTCGTATGCTGTGGACACCATTCTCTGTGAGCCCAGATCTGAAGATTTCAGCACAGTTTCTGTAGATCACTGGCTCCTCTTTGGGTGTAGTGGGTATATCTGGGTACAGAGGGATAGCATTCAGGATGCCTATGTACTGGGTATATCTGGGTAGAGAGGGATAGCATTCAGGATAATGACTATGTACTGGGTATATATGGGTACAGAGGGATAGCATTCAGGATAATGACTATGTACTGGGTATACCTGGGTAGAGAGGGATAGCATTCAGGATAATGACTATGTACTGGGTATATCTGGGTAGAGAGGGATAGCATTCAGGATAATGACTATGTACTGGGTATATCTGGGTAGAGAGGGATAGCATTCAGGATAATGACTATGTACTGGGTATATCTGGGTAGAGTGGGATAGCATTCAGGATAATGACTATGTACTGGGTATATCTGGGTAGAGAGGGATAGCATTCAGGATAATGACTATGTACTGGGTATATATGGGTAGAGAGGGATAGCATTCAGGATAATGACTATGTACTGGGTATATCTGGGTAGAGAGGGATAGCATTCAGGATAATGACTATGTACTGGGTATATCTGGGTAGAGAGGGATAGCATTCAGGATAATGACTATTGGTTTTCCTGGACTAAAAACCAGGAAAAGGAATACAAAATGCTTTCAATATTTCCAATTAACATACACATTCACAGTAGATCTGTCTCACCGTTGCAGTGGGTGACCATGGCTAGCAGCTGCTGCACGGTGTCAGTCAGTATAGCCTGCTGTTTCTGCAGTAGTGTGCTGTTGTGTGTGGAGGTCCCCAGCTCTCCATTTAGCTGGCTGACCAGGTGCCTCTGTCTCTCCAGCATGTCCTGCAACTGCTGTTTCTCCCTCTGAAGATCCTGGAGCTCCTTAACGTGCCTGGCCTCTAAAGCTGAGAACCTTTGCTCTAGCGAACTAAAAGAGAGATACATAAGAGAGAGAGAGATGGAGGGGGAGAGAAGAGAGAGAGTGAGTTATATAACCCATTGCCCTTCATGGTTGTGAGGTCTGGGGTCTGCCTCTTCAACTAAGAATTAACAAAAAACTGAGCAAACTAGAATGCTCTTTGGCCCTAAAAAGAGAGTACACAGTGGCAGAATACCTGACCACTGTGACTGACCCAAACTTAAGGAAAGCTTTGACTATGTACAGACTCAGTGAGCATAGCCTTGCTATTGAGAAAGGCTGCCGTAGGCAGACCTGGCTCTCAAGAGAAGACAGGCTATATGAACACTGCCCACAAAATGAGGTGGAAACTGAGCAGCAGAGAGAGTTTGGGTACCCAGAACACATAAAACACTCAAACAAACAAAAACATGATTAAACATCAAATAAAAACACAACACCAAATCCTCTTCCACAGTAACTAATCACAACAACCTCTGAATGACCCATATACTCATAAACAGATTAATCGGTCAAAGACCAGTTTCAAAGTAGCAAAATAATAAAACAGCAATTACAATTTCCTAAAAGGCTTTTTTTATGTCCATTAGTCACCTACGCCCTTATATTAGTTATATTCAAGAATAAAGCCAATAAATCATTTTTATTGTGATTCATATGAATATACCCTAATAAAATGTAATTCAGTATAACAATGTTTTTTTATAAATACAATTTAATACCCATTTTTCATAATCACATCATCATCATCATATATTCATGCTTAGACTGGCAGAAATATAAATTCCCAGAAAAAAAATGACATTTTTATTTTGAATACCACATATGTCATGAGCCTTTAAATACCTTAAAATGCCATAAAATAGTTTGAAATTATAATATACAATATTCATACAACAAGTAAATATGAATTGCATAATTAAATGCTGTAAACTAGTGAAAACATGGGATAACAAAGCTACATTCAGCATAATGGGTGACATTGTGGTATAACATGAAACTTTTGTTGTGCTGAAGGACAAAAATGTGATACTGAAGGACATATTTCATAAATAAACATATTCAACAGAGCAGTTCCTTGGCCACTATAAAGTAATGACCTTGACCTATAAAGATTATCCTTACTTTTCATATTTAATATAGGTTTTTATAAAATAATAACATTAAAAGTATGTTTTCTATGTTGTACTGAAGGATATGTGTTTTTGTTTCAAAGGTTACTAGAGAGTGAAATCAAGAGTGAAGAGAGTGAAGTCTGATTTATAATAGGCTTTACAGTGAAAGTATGCCATGCGATTGTTTGAGGATGGTGCCCCACATCAAAATATTTTCCAACTTAGCACAGACTTCATAAAATCACAAATAGCAATTAAATATTCACTTACTTTTTGAACATCTTCCTCTGATTTGCAATCCAAAGGGTCCCAGCTACAACATGAATGGTTGTTTTGTCAGATAAAATCCTTCTTTATATCCCAAAAAGTCAGTTTAGTTGGCGCCATCGATTTGAGTAATCCACTCGTGCAACATGCAGAGAAACTAATCCAAAAAGCTTCTGCTAAACTTTGTTAAAACAAGTCCAAATATGTTTATATTTAATCTACAATGTAAATAAACTAAAAGTATGTTCAATAGAAAAGCTAAATTAGCAGGTGCGCATCCACTTCGTTGCGCACGCACAGACTGATATCTGACTCCCACTACCAAAACTCAAAATTCTTCATCGTTTGGGAAACAACAAGCCTGAAACCTTGAACAAAGACTGGTGACATCTAGTGAAAGACATAGGAATTGCAATCTGGGAGCTGGAATTGGATATTCGTTCCATTGGAAGAGCATGTGCTCACAAATTTTTTTTTTGATTTTCTCCTAACATATCAATTGTGTTGTAGTCTCATACATTATTTTTACATTTTTACAAACTTCAAAGTATTTTCTATCCAATGGTGTCACTTATATGCATATCCTGGCTTCTGGGACTGAGTAACAGGCAGTTAACTTTGGCAGTTAAACTTTGGGCACGTCAGTCAGACAGGAAGCGGATAAAAAATTGCCTGAAGACGTTAATCCCCCTGCACAGTCCCTGCAGCCGGACAGTTTTATCATGACTTCTAGAAAGACATGCTGTCAGCTCAACTGTAAAAAGCTGTTGCTCATTCAGCCGATATAAACTTTCAACCGGTTCTCTCCACTAAGCAACAAATCAGAGCCTTCTCAGGTCTCTCTCCACCAGTTACCCGCTATATTAGACTTAAAAAGTATCATCCAGCGATCATACCATTGTTTACCAGGGGGCAGGGCTACCGACGTTAAGGCTAATCTGAAGATGGTGCTGGCTGAGGCTAAAACTGGCAAGTGTAGAGAGTATAGAGATATTGTTATCCATGTCGACACCAACGATGTTAGGATGAAACAGTCAGAGATCACCAAGCGCAACATAGCCTCAGCATGTAAATCAGCTAGAAAGCGTGACAGCAAAGTCTCACAACTCAATCGCTGGTTGAGCACTCCCAAAAGATAAAATTTGTAGATAATTGGCCCTCTTTCTGGGACTCACCCACAAACAGGACCAAGCCTGGCCTGCTGAGGAGTGACAGACTCCATCCTAGCTGGAGGAGTGCTCTCATTTTATCTATGAACATAGACATGGCTCTATCTCCTCTAGCTCCACAATGAGAGAGCCTGCTGCCTGGCCTGCACCCTGTTATCCAGTCTGTCAGCTTAGTAGAGTCTGCCACTAGCACAGTCAGTGTCGTCAGCTGAGCTATCCCCATTGAGACTGTCTGTGCCTCGACCTAGGTCGGGCAAAACTAAACATGGCAGTGTTGGTGTTTGCCTTATCAATCTCACTGGAATAAAGACCTCCTCCATTCCTGTCATTATTGAAAGAGATTGTGATATCTCACATCTCAAAATAGGGCTACTTAATGTTAGATCTCTCACTTCCAAGGCAGTTATAGTCAATGAACTAATCACTGATCATAATCTTGATGTGATTGGCCTGACAAACATGGATTAAGCCTGATGAATTTACTGTGTTAAATGAGGCCTCTCCTCCTGGTTACACTAGTGACCATATCCCCCATGCATCTCGCAAAGGCGGAGGTGTTGATAACATTTTTGAAAGAAAATTTTAATTTACCAACAAACAAAAAATGACGTTTTCATCTTTTGAGCTTCTAGTCATGAAATCTATGCATTCTACTCAATCACTTTTATAGCTACTGTTTAGAGGCATCCTGGGCCGTATGCAGAGTTCCTCACTGAGTTCCCTGAATACCTATCAGACCTTGTAGTCATGGCAGATAATATTAAAATTTTTGGTGGCTTTAATATTCATATGGAAAAGTCCAAAAGGCTTTCGGGGCCATCATCGACTCAGTGGGTTTTGTCCAACATGTCTCCAGACCTGCTCACTGCCACAGTCATACTCTGGACCTAGTTTTGTCCCGTGGAATAAATGTTGTGGATCTAAATGTTTTTCCTCATAATCCTGGACTATCGGACCACCATTTTATTACGTTTGCAATCGCAAAAAAATTATGTGCTCAGACCCCAACCATCAAAACCCTCAGACAAACCAAAGATTCCTAGATGCCCTTCCAGACTCCCTCCACCTACACAAGGACGTCGGAGTTCAACAATTGGTTAACCACCTAACTTAATTTAACCTTGCGTAATACCCTAGATGCAGTTGTAACCCTGAAAACAATAAACATTTGACACAAAAAAATGTGCTCCCTGGTGAACAGAAAATACCCCTGAAGCTTAAAGAAAATTGGAAATAGAAATGGCGCTCCACCAAACAGGAAGTCTTCCGTCTATCTTGGAAAGACAGTCCCGTACAATATCAAACAGCCATCACTACTGCTCCATCATTCTATTTTTCAACCTAATTGAGAAAAAGAAAATCCCCAATGTATTTTTAATACAGTCGCAAAGCAGCATTCAACATCTAGGACACAGACAGGACACATTCAACAAGAGAGCAAAGTTAACTAAAAAGACTATACCATCTAGGACACAGACAGGACACATTCAACAAGAGAGCAAAGTTAACTAAAAAGACTATACCATCTAGGACACAGACAGGACACATTCAACAAGAGAGCAAAGTTAACTAAAAAGACTATACCATCTAGGACACAGACAGGACACATTCAACAAGAGAGCAAAGTTAACTAAAAAGACTATACCATCTAGGACAAAGTCAGGACACATTCAACAAGAGAGCAAAGTTAACTAAAAAGACTATACCATCTAGGACAAAGTCAGGACACATTCAACAAGAGAGCAAAGTTAACTAAAAAGACTATACCATCTAGGACAAAGTCAGGACACATTCAACAAGAGAGCAAAGTTAACTAAAAAGACTATACCATCTAGGACAAAGTCAGGACACATTCAACAAGAGAGCAAAGTTAACTAAAAAGACTATACCATCTAGGACAAAGTCAGGACACATTCAACAAGAGAGCAAAGTTAACTAAAAAGACTATACCATCTAGGACAAAGTCAGGACACATTCAACAAGAGAGGAAAGCTAACTAAAAAGACTATACCATCTAGGACAAAGTCAGGACACATTCAACAAGAGGAAAGCTAACTAAAAAGACTATACCATCTAGGACACATTCAACAAGAGAGGATAGCTTTTAGCTTTCACTTTCACGAGAAAACACAGAGAGAAATGTATGTGTCACTCCTTTGTAGAAGGCCAGAACGTGAAATAAATTAAACATCCCGAGGTTAATGCTGTAGATATTGTTATAAGGGAGTGTGAGACTATTGAAACATGTAACTTCCAGAGTTGTATTGTTGTTGTTATAGTTTACAGATTGCTGAAAGTGCTGCTGTTGCTAGCTAGCATGCCTTTCTGTGATGCAGACGGTTAGCTGAGCGGCTGACTGGTGCTGGCGTTGCATTATGGGAGATGTAGTTTTAGGCCACTAAGGTCCGAATGGGATAGAGGCGATTTCAGTGTTTTTGTACGTGAGTTGTTGTATTTTGCTACTGTCAACACTGAGAGCACCTAGCAATGTATTGGGAGATGTGAGACAGGATGTGTGTTTTACCTTTCTTCATGCTCCTGTGGAGAACAACTTGTCAGTTGGTGCATTGGAGACTGATGTGTTCCTGTCCTGTCTTTTCACAGATCGACATAAAAACCAAAAAGAGCCGTGGTGTCGCTCTTCATTCAGGTTCTCCTGTGGTACCGCTACATATTGAATCTCCTCTCAAACATTTTAGAAAAAGCTGTTACTCACTACCTTCCTGTAGACGGAATAATATATACGGATATGCTTCAGTCTGGTTTTAGACCCCATCATAGCACTAAGACTGCACTTGTGAAGGTGGTAAATGACCTTTTAATGGCGTCAGACCGAGGCTCTGCATCTGTCCTCGTGCTCCTAGACCTTAGTGCTGCTTTTGATACCATCAATCACCACATTCTGTTGGAGAGATTACATACCCAAATTGGTCGACACGGACAAGTTCTGGCCTGGTTTAGATCTTATCTGTCTGAAAGTTATAGATTTGTCCTCTGACAAATCAACTGTAAATCAAGGGTTGCATTTTAGGATCACAATTTTTTTCACTATATATTCTATCTCTTGGTGATGTCATTCTGAAACATAATGTAAACTTTCACTGCTATGGGAACGATACACAGCTGTACATTTCGATGAAACTTGGTGAAGCCCAAAAATTGCCCTCGCTAGAAGCCTGTGTTACAGACGTGAGGAAACAGAGATGCTAGTTCTAGGTCCCAAGAAACAAAGAGATCTTCTGTTGAATCTGATTATCAATCTTGATAGTTGTACAGCTGTATATTTCAATGTGTTACACTCTACCTGCCTCTTTCTCTGTGTTCTCTGTGCTTTTCATTGCAGATTGGGGACAGGTGGATCTGATTAGGTCGTTAAGGTGACAAATTGCACCTGGGTTTGGGATCAACTAGGAGATAAAAGGTCCTGGTCTCTCTCTCTCTCTCTCTCACTTACTCCCTGAAAGCCTGTGTTTCAGACATAAGGAAGTGGATGGTGGAAAATATTTGACAAAACATAGACAAAAGAGATGCTGGGAAGGAATATTTCAAGGAGAGCTTTTTTCTGTAGTCTTAACATTGCAAAAAAATATATGTTTTGTCGAAAAAATGATGCAGAGAAATGTATCCTTTAGTCAGTGCTAGCCTCCCTACACTAGTGCTAGCCTCCCTACACTAGTGCTAGCCTCCCTACACTAGTGCTAGCCTCCCTACACTAGTGCTAACCTCCCTACACTAGTGCTAGCCTCCCTACATTAGTGCTAGCCTCCCTACATTAGTGCTAGCCTCCCTACATTAGTGCTAGCCTCCCTACATTAGTGCTAACCTCCCTACACTAGTGCTAACCTCCCTACACTAGTGCTAGTCTCCCTACACTAGTGCTAACCTCCCTACATTAGTGCTAGCCTCCCTACACTAGTGCTAACCTCCCTACACTAGTGCTAGCCTCCCTACACTAGTGCTAGTCTCCCTACACTAGTGCTAACCTCCCTACATTAGTGCTAGCCTCCCTACACTAGTGCTAACCTCCCTACACTAGTGCTAACCTCCCTACACTAGTGCTAACCTCCCTACACTAGTGCTAGCCTCCCTACATTAGTGCTAGTCTCCCTACACTAGTGCTAGCCTCCCTACACTAGTGCTAACCTCCCTACACTAGTGCTAACCTCCCTACACTAGTGCTAGCCTCCCTACACTAGTGCTAACCTCCCTACACTAGTGCTAGCCTCCCTACACTAGTGCTAGCCTCCCTACACTAGTGCTAACCTCCCTACACTAGTGCTAACCTCCCTACATTAGTGCTAGTCTCCCTACACTAGTGCTAACCTCCCTACATTAGTGCTAGCCTCCCTACACTAGTGCTAACCTCCCTACATTAGTGCTAGCCTCCCTACACTAGTGCTAACCTCCCTACACTAGTGCTAACCTCCCTACATTAGTGCTAGTCTCCCTACACTAGTGCTAACCTCCCTACATTAGTGCTAGCCTCCCTACACTAGTGCTAACCTCCCTACACTAGTGCTAATCCTCCCTACATTAGTGCTAGTCTCCCTACACTAGTGCTAACCTCCCTACATTAGTGCTAGCCTCCCTACACTAGTGCTAACCTCCCTACACTAGTGCTAGCCTCCCTACACTAGTGCTAGCCTCCCTACATTAGTGCTAGCCTCCCTACACTAGTGTTAGCCTCCCTACATTAGTGCTAGCCTCCCTACATTAGTGCTAGCCTCCCTACATTAGTGCTAGTCTCCCTACACTAGTGCTAGCCTCCCTACATTAGTGCTAGCCTCCCTACACTAGTGTTAGCCTCCCTACATTAGTGCATTAGTGCTAGCCTCCCTACATTAGTGCTAGCCTCCCTACATTAGTGCTAGCCTCCCTACATTAGTGCTAGCCTCCCTACATTAGTGCTAGCCTCCCTAAATTAGTGCCAGCCTCCCTACATTAGTGCTAGCCTCCCTACATTAGTGCTAGCCTCCCTACATTAGTGCTAGCCTCCCTACATTAGTTCTAGCCTCCCTACATTAGTGCTAGCCTCCCTACATTAGTGCTAGCCTCCCTACACTGGCTTCCTGTCAAGGCTAGGGCTGATTTCAAGGTTTTACTGCTATCCTACAAAGCATTACATGGGCGTGCTCCTACTTAGCTGTACGATTTGGTCCTGCAGAACATGCCTAAACGTACGCTACGGTCACAAGACGCAGGCCTCCTAATTGTCCCAATAATGTCTAAGCAAACAGCTGGAGGCAGGGCTTTCTCCTATAGAGCTCAATTATTATGGAATGGTCTGCCTATCCATGTGAGAGACGCAGACTCGGTCTCAACCTTGAAGTCTTTACTGAAGACTCATCTCTTCAGTAGGTTCTATGATTGAGTGTAGTCTGGCCCAGAGGTGTTAAGGTGAACGGCAAGGCACTGGAGGGAGAAACCACACTTACTTTCTCTGCCTGGCCGGTTCCCCTCTCTCCACTGGGATTATCTGCCTCTGCTCCTATTACGGGGACTGAGTCACTGGCTTACTGTTGCTCTTCCATGCCGTCCCTACTAGGGGTGTGTCACTTGAACCGGTTGAGTCGCAGATGTGATCTGCCTGTCCGGTTTTGTGCCACCTCTGGCTCATGCGGTGGGGGAGATCTTCATGGGCTATACTCAGCCTCAGGGTAGTAGTCTGGTGGTCTGTTGATATCCATCTAGTGGTGTGGGGGCTGTGCTTTGAAAACGTGGGTGGGGTTATATCCTGCCTGGTTGGCCTTGTCCGGAGGTATCATTGGACAGGGCCATAGTGTCCCCCGACCCACCCCTGTCTCAGTGTCAAGTATCTATGCTGCAATAGTCTGTGCCAGGGGGGCTTAGTCTGTTAAATTATAAGGGAAAAAACAAAAGCACAGAGAGCCAAATAATGGTTAATTGCGCCTTCTTCCTTCTGTGAGGCTTTAAAATTCTATAAACGTACACTAAGAACCAAAAAAAGCACTGTAGCATTACATGGGCAGGCGGCTGATACTGAGTCCAGAAACACAAACAACCTCTGGTAAAACTGGAAAAAGACAAATAAAAATTGAAACGATGAATTAGTGATACTGTCACGCCCTGACCTTAGACCTGCCCTGGCCTGTTAATGTCTCTATTTGGTTTGGTCAGGGTGTGATTTGGGGTGGGCATTCTAGGTTTTGTTTTCTATGATTTTGTGTTTCTATGTTTTGGCCGGGTATGGTTCTCAATCAGGGACAGCTGTCTATCGTTGTCTCTGATTGGGAACCCTTTTCCCTCCTTTTTGTGTGGACAGTTGACTTTGTTTATGGCCTTTAGCTTCACGGTTTGTTGTTGTAGTGTTTGTTTTGTTCGACGTCTTTTCAAATAAAAAGAAAATGTCCGCTCACCACGCTGCGCCTTGGTTCTTTCAACAGCCGTGACAGATACAAAATGGTGACATGTGGACAACCCATCTACAACACTGTTCAATTTGATGTCAACGCAGAACAATTCCAAATTAAGGATAAATCCATTGGACTCCCAAATTATTGAACAGGAGCTCTATAAGAAACTTCAGGCCTTAAAAAAGCAAGACCTCATGGCATGCTAAATGAGATGCTCAAATTCACTCGTGCGAATTGTCTGTATTTTTACAGGGACAGTGCACATTAATCAACGTTTCAGTAAAAGTGCGGGTTTTAGCCAGCCGGCTAATTTTCAACCGCAGTCCCTGGGCAGGTTATTAAAAACAATTACAATATAGACAATAGCAACATAGAACAGGCAAGACATAGCAACATAGGACAAGAAAGACATAGCATACAGACAGAGCAACATAGGACAAGCAAGACGTAGCATACAGACAGAGCAACATAGGACAAGCAAGACGTAGCATACAGACAGAGCAACATAGAACAAAAAGCAGCAAGACAAAATTCATAAAAGCAACAAAGTGTTTCCACACCTCACAAGCTACAGACAACAGACAACATGGAAAGCGGAAACACACAGCTAGGGACCATGTTCACAAATCTGATTGACCTTTAGCCATGTCTTCAAGCATTTTGTGAAAGTGTGATACGTGGTGCAGTTATGTGTGTCTGATGGCAGTGTATTCCAGACATGGGAAGCTCTCACAGAGAATGCAGATTTACTAAAGGTGCTTTTCCTTAGGGGAACTATACAGTCACTTTTAATTTGATCCTGAGTGTAGGTTATTTCCCTGACATCTGGACTCATAACCCCAATCTTTAAAACCGAACAGTTAGAGGCATTTGTGTGAACCAGGGGATGGTTTTCTGTATTATTAAGTAATGTAAGCATTCCTTCCTTAATAAACACAATGTCTTGAGTAAAACCAAAATTGGATTTATACCAAAACATCCCACGACTGGTCATATTTGGGGTATCGGGGTATCCTGGAAGGATATTGATCTCATCCCGTCAGTAGAGGATGCCTGGATATTTTTTTTAAAATGCCTTCCTAACCATCTTAAATAAACATGCCCCATTCAAGAAATTTAGAACCAGGAACAGATATAGCCCTTGGTTCTCCCCAGACCTGACTGCCCTTAACCAACACAAAAACATCCTATGGCGTTCTGCATTAGCATCGAACAGCCCCCGTGATATGCAGCTGTTCAGGGAAGCTAGAAACCATTATACACAGGCAGTTAGAAAAGCCAAGGCTAGCTTTTTCAAGCAGAAATTTGCTTCCTGCAATACTAAATCCAAAAAGTTCTGGGACATTGTAAAGTCCATGGAGAATAAGAACACCTCCTCCCAGCTTCCCAGTGCACTGAAGATAGGAAATACTGTCACCACTGATAAATCCACCATAATTGAGAATTTCAATAAGCATTTTTCTACGGCTGGCCATGCTTTCCACCTGGCTACTCCTACCCCGGTCAACAGCACTGCACCCCCCACAGCAACTTGCCCAAGCCTTCCCCATTTCTCCTTCTCCCAAATCCGTTCAGCTGATGTTCTGAAAGAGCTGCAAAATCTGGACCCCTACAAATCAGCCGGGCTAGACAATCTGGACCCTTTCTTTCTAAAAATGATCTGCCGAAATTGTTGCCACCCCTATTACTAGCCTGTTCAACCTCTCTTTCGTGTCGTCTGAGATTCCCAAAGATTGGAAAGCAGCTGCGGTCATCCCCCTCTTCAAAGGGGGGGACGCTCTTGAGCCAAACTGCTACAGACCTATATCTATCCTACCATGCCTTTGTAAGGTCTTCGAAAGCCAAGTCAACAGATTACCGACCATTTCGAATCTCACCATACCTTCTCTGCTATGCAATCTGGTTTCAGAGCTGGTCATGGGTGCACCTCAGCCACGCTCAAGGTCCTAAACGATATCTTAACCGCCATCGATAAGAAACATTACTGTGCAGCCGTATTCATTGATCTGGCCAAGGCTTTCGACTCTGTCAATCACCACATCCTCATCGGCAGACTCGACAGCCTTGGTTTCTCAAATGATTGCCTCGCCTGGTTCACCAACTACTTCTCTGATAGAGTTCAGTGTGTCAAATCGGAGGGTCTGCTGTCCGGACCTCTGGCAGTCTCTATGGGGGTGCCACAGGGTTCAATTCTTGGACCGACTCTCTTCTCTGTATACATCAATGAGGTCGCTCATACATCTGGTGAGTCTCTGATCCACCTCTACGCAGACGACACCATTCTGTATACTTCTGGCCCTTCTTTGGACACTGTGTTAACAACCCTCCAGGCAAGCTTCAATGCCATACAACTCTCCTTCCGTGGCCTCGAATTGCTCTTAAATATAAGTAAAACGAAATGCATGCTCTTCAACCGATCGCTACCTGCACCTGTCCAACATCACTACTCTGGACGGCTCTGACTTAGAATACGTGGACAACTACAAATACTTAGGTGTCTGGTTAGACTGTAAACTCTCCTTCCAGACCCATATCAAACATCTCCAATCCAAAGTTACATCTAGAATTGGCTTCCTATTTCGCAACAAAGCATCCCTCACTCATGCTGCCAAACATACCCTTGTAAAACTGACCATCCTACCAATCCTCGACTTTGGCGATGTCATTTACAAAATAGCCTCCAATACCCTACTCAACAAATTGGATGCTGTCTATCACAGTGCAATCCGTTTTGTCACCAAAGCCCCATATATACTACCCACCATTGCGACCTGTACGCTCTCGTTGGCTGGCCCTCGCTTCATACTCGTCGCCAAACCCACTGGCTCCATGTCATCTACAAGACCCTGCTAGGTAAAGTCCCCCCTTATCTCAGCTCGCTGGTCACCATAGCATCTCCCACCTGTAGCACACGCTCGGCCAGGTATATCTCTCTAGTCACCCCCAAAACCAATTATTTCTTTGGCTGCCTCTCCTTCCAGTTCTCTGCTGCCAATGACTGGAATGAACTACAAAAATCTCTGAAACTGGAAACACTTATCTCCCTCACTAGCTTTAAGCACCAACTGTCAGAGCAGCTCACAGATTACTGCACCTGTACATAGCCCACCTATAATTTAGCCCAAACAACTACCTCTTTCCCAACTGTATTTAATTTTATTTATTTATTTATTTTGCTCCTTTGCACCCCATTATTTGTATTTCTAATTTGCACATTCTTCCACTGCAAATCTACCATTCCAGTGTTTTACTTGCTATATTGTATTTACTTTGCCACCATGGCCTTTTTTTGCCTTTACCTCCCTTCTCACCTCATTTGCTCACATCGTATATAGACTTGTTTATACTGTATTATTGACTGTATGTTTGTTTTACTCCATGTGTAACTCTGTGTCGTTGTATCTGTCGAACTGCTTTGCTTTATCTTGGCCAGGTCACAATTGTAAATGAGAACTTGTTCTCAACTTTCCTACCTGGTTAATTAAAGGTAAAATAAAATAAATACAAATATTTACACCCTGATAGATAAACATGATAGATAAACACCAAAATGTACGCTTGCTTTATCGACTTCCAAAAAGCATTTGTGTAACGGCTGTTGGAAGGAGGACCAAGGTGCAGCGTGGTACGTGTTCATCTATATTTATTGAACACTGATTAACAAAAATAACAAAGAGAAAGAACAAAAACCGAAACAGTTCTGTCTGGTGCAGAAAGACACAAAACAGAAAACTACCCGTTCTGGCTGGATGTCAGCTTCCACCCGACAGGGGGACGCTGGCACCGAGCACACCGGCCTGTGAATACTCGGCCGAGACAGAGTGCGCATCACCCCATAGCACGGGGCCTGACCAATCCATGCTCGCCACGGTAAGCACGGGGAGTGGGCTCACGTCTCCAACCTGACTCTGCCTGAGCCCTGCACCCTTCATATTTTACATTAACACCGTATTTGGCCAATTGGTTGGTATCCACAATTCAGAGGTTAAATGCCTGCTCTTTGCAGAGGACCTATGCCTGCTGTCACCTATAGCTCATGGCCTACAGACTGACACAAGTTGCATCTGACTCAGCTCTGCTCCTGCTCTCAGCCACACAGACTGACACAAGTTGCATCTGACTCAGCTCTGCTCCTGCTCTCAGCCACACAGACTGACACAAGTTGCATCTGACTCAGCTCTGCATGTGCTCTCAGCCACACAGACTGACACAAGTTGCATCTGACTCAGCTCTGCTAATGCTCTCAGCCACACAGAGTGACACAAGTTGCATCTGACTCAGCTCTGCTCCTCACCAGCTCTCAGATACCTTGCCCAAGTCCCAATTGACACCCTATTCCCTATGTAGTGCACTATATAGGGAATAGGGTGCCTAGGCCCTGGTCAAACGTAGTGCACTATATAGGGAATAGGGTGCCATAGGGCTCTGGTCGAAAGTAGTGTAATATATAGGGAATAGGGTGCCATAGGGCTCTGGTCTAAAGTAGTGCACTATATAGGGAATTGGGTGCGTTTTGGGACGTATGTCTTACCTCCATCTCAATGCTGTGTTTGTGCCCTTGGACAAACCTGGAGCTCAACTGGAATTGATTTTCACATCTCACAATGCTGTTTATCCTAATGCCTTCTTGGTGACAGAACACTTGATGATGTTTCACATCCATTCTTCTCCCAGTGTTCCCCAACAATGTCATACTAATCCCATTGTGTAAACAGTGTCACGACTAAATCCGTTGGTGGCCTAGTTGTTATTTTTCTCTTAGGCTTTAACGGAAATAAAAGAAGTAGCCAATCCCAAGGACACTGCAGTAAACACAAATGTTTTTGCAAGCAATTCCTAGGGAAAAAAGCAATCTGTTTTTTAAAGATGGGGAGGGGGGGGGGGGGTAACGAGTAGGAGTTCACAGCAAGGCCTCATGCCTCCAAGCATACAAGGATCCTGGTAGCCCCATAGATCCTAATACGTCATTCTATCAGTAGCTACTTCCCTCACAAGCAGACTGTTTATGTCCTTTACAGCTACTGGAACGGTGCAGTGTCTGTTTGCCCTTCTGAAGATGTACTTGTTTGTTTTACAGATATCGTGACCAGGTCATTCACATGAAGTGTGTGTGTGTGTGTGTGTGTGTGTGTGTGTGTGTGTGTGTGTGTGTGTGTGTGTGTGCCTGTGCCTGTGTGTGTGTCTGTGTGCCTGTGTGCCTGTGTGTCTGTGTGCCTGTGTGTGTGTGTGTGTGTGTGTGTGTGTGTGTGTGTGTGTGTGTGTGTGTGTGTGTGTGTGTGTGTGTGTGTGTGTGTGTGTGTGTGTGTGTGTGTCTGTGTGCCTGTGTGCCTGTGTGTGTGTCTGTGTGTCTGTGTGCCTGTGTGCCTGTGTGTGTGTGTGTCTGTGTGTATAGACAGGGTCAAGAGGTTCAGCAGGGCCAGATATGGGGCAGCTGTCATCCTCTGATCACTCTGTTATTATACCACTCTAACTATGTCCCAAAAGGAGCCCTATTCCCTATACAGCACTACTGTTGACCAGAGGGTTCTATATAGGGAATAGGGTGCCAGTAGTGCACTATATAGGGAGTAGGGTGCCAGTAGTGCACTATAAAGGGAGTAGGGTGCCAGGAGTGCACTATAAAGGGAGTAGGGTGCCAGTAGTGCACTATGTAGGGAATGGGGTGCCAGTGGTGCACTATGTAGGGAATTGGGTGCCAGTAGTGCACTATAAAGGGAATAGGGTGCCAGTGGTGCACTATATAGGGAATAGGGTGCCAGTGGTGCACTATGTAGGGAATAGGGTGCCTGGGCCCTGGTTAATAGTAGTGCACTATGAAGAATGAAACATAAACCACATGTTCAGATGTATCTCATGTTGAGAGGTACTGCAGTGGGAGGGGGGGGGGTCACCAAAATAAAACTGCTTCCTATCCAACTCGAGGGGATAGGAAGCAGGGCCCTCTGAGGAAGTGGTGGATAGGGCTGCTGTACCTGCTTTTATCGTTGAGTCGTGAGATCTCCTGATTCTGCTGGAGGACGTGTTTCTCTAGACGGTTAGTGAACAGAGAATACTCTAACAGCTGAATCTCCATTCTACTGGTCTGGTTCAGCACCTGGGGAGGGAGGCAGGGAGGGGGGAGCGAGGGAGGGAGGGGGAGCGAGGGAGGGGGGAGTGAGGGAGTGAGGGAGGGGGAGTGAGGGAGGGCAGGAGCGAGGGAGGGCGGGCGGGAGCGAGGGAGGAAGAGAGGGACGGGGGAGCGAGGGAGGGAGGGAGGGAGGGAGAGAGGGAACGGGGGAGGGAGGGAGGGAGGGAGGGAGGGAGGGAGGGAGGGAGGGAGGGAGGGAGGGAGGGAGGGAGGGAGGGAGGGAGGGAGGGAGGGAGGGAGGGAGGGAGGGAGGGAGGGACAGGGGATCGAGGGAGGGAGGGACAGAAAGATAGGTAAGAGTTCAAAAATAGGAGTTATTTATTTACCTGACAAAGACCATTAAGATCAAGATGCTGTTAAGGATCTCTTTCTAATCTAACACCAAGACATCTGGATTACATTACTTCCATAGAGATTATTGAGTAAGAGGGCATTTGCATTCTTAACAGCTCCACATCAGAAACAGCTAGATAAACAGGGAGGGCCCCTGTTATACAACATCAAATATCAGTTAGCAAAGTTTGACCATTGCAATCTGGCCTACAATCTTATCTTATTTTAGCAGCTAGCCTGATAACCAACCAGTTAAAATATTTGGACATCATGGATCCAGAGAGAGAGAGAGAGGGAGAGAGGGAGAGAGGGAGGGAGGGAGGGATGGAGAGAGAGAGAGAGGGAGAGAGGGAGAGAGGGAGGGAGAGAGAGAGAGAGAGAGAGAGAGAGAGAGAGAGAGAGCCTGATAGAGGAACTTGTGATAATACCAAAACACATCATCCTGTCATAACAGCACTACGGTACAACTAAGGACCATCTGTGTTATGGCTCCACGTTGGCTGTTTGAACTGGCTGATGGTCAGTCACCTAATTCAACTCAGCATGTCAATCAAAGTGTATCCGCTGAAAGACAACAGATCTCAGAGCAGTGGCCAACACCTTGTCCTGGAGTGGCACAGGATCTCCTTCTAATTACAAATAAACCAGGGAAAACTAGCCTAATCAATGACTTACACCGGGGACAGCTAGCCTGATCAATGAATCACACCGGGGACAACTAGCCTAATCAATTAATCACACCAGGGACAACTGGCCTAATTAATCAATCACACCAGGGACACCTGGCCTAATCAATAAATCACACCAGGGACAACTAATCTAAACCACCTGAGACACCTTGGTCTGCTCTAAAACATCTGGGACACCTTGGTCTGCTCTAAAACATCTGGGACACCTTGGTCTGCTCTAAAACACCTGAGATATCTTGGTCTGATCTAAAACACCTGGGACACCTTGGTCTGCTCTAAAACACCTGAGACACCTGAGACACCTTGGTCTGATCTAAAACACCTGAGACACCTGGGACAACTTGGTCTGCTCTAAAACATCTGAGACACCTTAGTCTGATCGAAAACACCTGAGACACCTTGGTCTGCTCTAAAACATCTGAGACACCTTAGTCTGATCCAAAACATCTGGGACACCTTGGTCTGCTCTAAAACACCTGAGACACCTGGGACACCTTGGTCTGCTCTAAAACATCTGGGACACCTTGGTCTGCTCTAAAACACCTGAGACACCTTGGTCTGCTCTAAAACATCTGAGACACCTTAGTCTGATCCAAAACACCTGGGACACCTTGGTCTGCTCTAAAACACCTGAGACACCTGAGACACCTTGGTCTGATCTAAAACACCTGAGACACCTGGGACACCTTGGTCTGCTCTAAAACATCTGGGACACCTTGGTCTGCTCTAAAACACCTGAGACACCTCTGTCTGCTCTAAAACATCTGAGACACCTTAGTCTGATCCAAAACATCTGGGACACCTTGGTCTGCTCTAAAACACCTGAGACACCTTGGTCTGATCTAAAACACCTGAGACACCTTGGTCTGATCTAAATCTCCTGAGACACCTGGGACAACTTGGTCTGCTCTAAAACAACTGAGACACCTTGGTCTGCTCTAAAACATCTGGGACACCTTGGTCTGCTCTAAAACACCTGAGACACCTTGGTCTGCTCTAAAACATCTGAGACACCTTAGTCTGCTCTAAAACATCTGGGACACCTTGGTCTGCTCTAAAACACCTGGGACACCTTGGTCTGCTCTAAAACACCTGAGACACCTGGGACAACTTGGTCTGCTCTAAAACACCTGAGACACCTTGGTCTGCTCTAAAACACCGGAGACACCTGGGACAACTTGGTCTGCTCTAAAACACCTGAGACACGTTGGTCTGATCTAAAACATCTGGGACACCTTGGTCTGCTCTAAAACACCTGAGACACCTTGGTCTGCTCTAAAACACCTGAGACACCTTGGTCTGCTCTAAAACACCTGAGACACCTGGGACAACTTGGTCTGCTCTAAAACACCTGAGACACCTTGGTCTGCTCTAAAACACCGGAGACACCTGGGACAACTTGGTCTGCTCTAAAACACCTGAGACACCTTGGTCTGATCTAAAACATCTGGGACACCTTAGTCTGCTCTAAAACACCTGAGACACCTTGGTCTGCTCTAAAACACCTGAGACACCTTGGTCTGCTCTAAAACACCTGAGACACCTGGGACAACGTGGTCTGCTCTAAAACACCTGAGACACCTTGGTCTGCTCTAAAACATCTGGGACACCTTGGTCTGCTCTAAAACATCTGGGACACCTTAGTCTGCTCTAAAACATCTGGGACACCTTGGTCTGCTCTAAAACACCTGGGACACCTTGGTCTGCTCTAAAACACCTGAGACACCTGGGACAACTTGGTCTGCTCTAAAACACCTGAGACACCTGGAACAACTTGGTCTGCTCTAAAACACCTGAGACACCTTGGTCTGCTCTAAAACACCTGAGATACCTTAGTCTGCTCTAAAAAATCTGGGACACATTGGTCTGCTCTAAAACACCTGAGACACCTTGGTCTGCTCTAAAACATCTGGGACACCTTGGTCTGCTCTAAAACACCTGAGACACCTGGGACAACTTGGTCTGCTCTAAAACACCTGAGACACCTTGGTCTGATCTAAATCTCCTGAGACACCTGGGACAACTTGGTCTGCTCTAAAACACCTGAGACACCTTGGTCTGCTCTAAAACATCTGGGACACCTTGGTCTGCTCTAAAACACCTGAGACACCTTGGTCTGCTCTAAAACATCTGAGACACCTTAGTCTGATCTAAAACATCTGGGACACCTTGGTCTGCTCTAAAACACCTGAGACACCTGGGACAACTTGGTCTGCTCTAAAACACCTGAGACACCTTGGTCTGATCTAAATCTCCTGAGACACCTGGGACAACTTGGTCTGCTCTAAAACACCTGAGACACCTTGGTCTGCTCTAAAACATCTGGGACACCTTGGTCTGCTCTAAAACACCTGAGACACCTTGGTCTGCTCTAAAACATCTGAGACACCTTAGTCTGATCTAAAACATCTGGGACACCTTGGTCTGATCTAAAACACCTGAGACACCTTGGTCTGATCTAAATCTCCTGAGACACCTGGGACAACTTGGTCTGCTCTAAAACACCTGAGACACCTTGGTCTGATCTAAATCTCCTGAGACACCTGGGACAACTTGGTCTGCTCTAAAACACCTGAGACACCTTGGTCTGCTCTAAAACATCTGGGACACCTTGGTCTGCTCTAAAACACCTGAGACACCTTGGTCTGCTCTAAAACATCTGAGACACCTTAGTCTGATCTAAAACATCTGGGACACCTTGGTCTGATCTAAAACACCTGAGACACCTTGGTCTGATCTAAATCTCCTGAGACACCTGGGACAACTCGGTCTGCTCTAAAACAACTGAGACACCTTGGTCTGCTCTAAAACATCTGTGACACCCTGGTCTGCTCTAAAACACCTGAGACACCTTGGTCTGCTCTAAAACATCTGAGACACCTTAGTCTGATCTAAAACATCTGGGACACCTTGGTCTGCTCTAAAACATCTGAGACACCTTAGTCTGCTCTAAAATATCTGGGACACCTTGGTCTGCTCTAAAACACCTGGGACACCTTGGTCTGCTCTAAAACACCTGAGACACCTGGGACAACTTGGTCTGCTCTAAAACACCTGAGACACCTGGGACAACTTGGTCTGCTCTAAAACACCTGAGACACCTTGGTCTGCTCTAAAACACCGGAGACACCTGGGACAACTCGGTCTGCTCTAAAACACCTGAGACACCTTGGTCTGATCTAAAACATCTGGGACACCTTGGTCTGCTCTAAAACACCTGAGACACCTTGGTCTGCTCTAAAACACCTGAGACACCTTGGTCTGCTCTAAAACACCTGAGACACCTGGGACAACTTGGTCTGCTCTAAAACATCTGGGACACCTTGGTCTGCTCTAAAACATCTGGGACACCTTGGTCTGCTCTAAAACACCTGAGACACCTTGGTCTGCTCTAAAACACCTGAGACACCTGGGACAACTTGGTCTGCTCTAAAACACCTGAGACACGTTGGTCTGATCTAAAACATCTGGGACACCTTGGTCTGCTCTAAAACACCTGAGACACCTTGGTCTGCTCTAAAACACCTGAGACACCTTGGTCTGCTCTAAAACACCTGAGACACCTGGGACAACTTGGTCTGCTCTAAAACACCTGAGACATCTTGGTCTGATCTAAAACACCTGGGACACCTTGGTCTGCTCTAAAACACCTGAGACACCTGAGACACCTTGGTCTGATCTAAAACACCTGAGACACCTTGGTCTGATCTAGATCTCCTGAGACACCTGGGACAACTCGGTCTGCTCTAAAACAACTGAGACACCTTGGTCTGCTCTAAAACATCTGGGACACCTTGGTCTGCTCTAAAACACCTGAGACACCTTAGTCTGCTCTAAAACATCTGGGACACCTTGGTCTGCTCTAAAACACCTGAGACACCTGGGACAACTTGGTCTGCTCTAAAACACCTGAGACACCTGGGACAACTTGGTCTGCTCTAAAACACCTGAGACACCTTGGTCTGCTCTAAAACACCGGAGACACCTGGGACAACTCGGTCTGCTCTAAAACACCTGAGACACCTTGGTCTGATCTAAAACATCTGGGACACCTTGGTCTGCTCTAAAACACCTGAGACACCTTGGTCTGCTCTAAAACACCTGAGACACCTTGGTCTGCTCTAAAACACCTGAGACACCTGGGACAACTTGGTCTGCTCTAAAACACCTGAGACACCTTGGTCTGCTCTAAAACATCTGGGACACCTTGGTCTGCTCTAAAACATCTGGGACACCTTGGTCTGCTCTAAAACACCTGAGACACCTTGGTCTGCTCTAAAACACCTGAGACACCTGGGACAACTTGGTCTGCTCTAAAACACCTGAGACACCTTGGTCTGCTCTAAAACATCTGGGACACCTTGGTCTGCTCTAAAACATCTGGGACACCTTGGTCTGCTCTAAAACACCTGAGACACCTTGGTCTGCTCTAAAACACCTGAGATACCTTAGTCTGCTCTAAAACATCTGGGACACCTTGGTCTGCTCTAAAACACCTGAGACACCTTGGTCTGCTCTAAAACATCTGGGACACCTTGGTCTGCTCTAAAACACCTGAGACACCTGGGACACCTTGGTCTGATCTAAATCTCCTGAGACACCTGGGACAACTTGGTCTGCTCTAAAACACCTGAGACACCTTGGTCTGCTCTAAAACATCTGGGACACCTTGGTCTGCTCTAAAACATCTGAGACACCTTAGTCTGATCTAAAACATCTGGGACACCTTGGTCTGCTCTAAAACAACTGAGACACCTTAGTCTGCTCTAAAACATCTGGGACACCTTGGTCTGCTGTAAAACACCTGGGACACCTTGGTCTGCTCTAAAACACCTGAGACATCTTGGTCTGATCTAAAACACCTGGGACACCTTGGTCTGCTCTAAAACACCTGAGACACCTGAGACACCTTGGTCTGATCTAAAACACCTGAGACACCTTGGTCTGATCTAGATCTCCTGAGACACCTGGGACAACTCGGTCTGCTCTAAAACAACTGAGACACCTTGGTCTGCTCTAAAACATCTGGGACACCTTGGTCTGCTCTAAAACACCTGAGACACCTTAGTCTGCTCTAAAACATCTGGGACACCTTGGTCTGCTCTAAAACACCTGGGACACCTTGGTCTGCTCTAAAACACCTGAGACACCTGGGACAACTTGGTCTGCTCTAAAACACCTGAGACAGCTGGGACAACTTGGTCTGCTCTAAAACACCTGAGACACCTTGGTCTGCTCTAAAACACCGGAGACACCTGGGACAACTCGGTCTGCTCTAAAACACCTGAGACACCTTGGTCTGATCTAAAACATCTGGGACACCTTGGTCTGCTCTAAAACACCTGAGACACGTTGGTCTGATCTAAAACATCTGGGACACCTTGGTCTGCTCTAAAACATCTGAGACACCTTAGTCTGATCTAAAACATCTGGGACACCTTGGTCTGCTCTAAAACATCTGAGACACCTTGGTCTGCTCTAAAACATCTGGGACACCTTGGTCTGCTGTAAAACACCTGGGACACCTTGGTCTGCTCTAAAACACCTGAGACATCTTGGTCTGATCTAAAACACCTGGGACACCTTGGTCTGCTCTAAAACACCTGAGACACCTGAGACACCTTGGTCTGATCTAAAACACCTGAGACACCTTGGTCTGATCTAAATCTCCTGAGACACCTGGGACAACTCGGTCTGCTCTAAAACAACTGAGACACCTTGGTCTGCTCTAAAACATCTGGGACACCTTGGTCTGCTCTAAAACACCTGAGACACCTTGGTCTGCCCTAAAACATCTGAGACACCTTAGTCTGATCTAAAACATCTGGGACACCTTGGTCTGCTCTAAAACATCTGAGACACCTTAGTCTGCTCTAAAACATCTGGGACACCTTGGTCTGCTCTAAAACACCTGGGACACCTTGGTCTGCTCTAAAACACCTGAGACACCTGGGACAACTTGGTCTGCTCTAAAACACCTGAGACACCTGGGACAACTTGGTCTGCTCTAAAACACCTGAGACACCTTGGTCTGCTCTAAAACACCGGAGACACCTGGGACAACTCGGTCTGCTCTAAAACACCTGAGACACCTTGGTCTGATCTAAAACATCTGGGACACCTTGGTCTGCTCTAAAACACCTGAGACACCTTGGTCTGCTCTAAAACACCTGAGACACCTTGGTCTGCTCTAAAACACCTGAGACACCTGGGACAACTTGGTCTGCTCTAAAACACCTGAGACACCTTGGTCTGCTCTAAAACATCTGGGACACCTTGGTCTGCTCTAAAACATCTGGGACACCTTGGTCTGCTCTAAAACACCTGAGACACCTTGGTCTGCTCTAAAACACCTGAGACACCTGGGACAACTTGGTCTGCTCTAAAACACCTGAGACACCTTGGTCTGCTCTAAAACATCTGGGACACCTTGGTCTGCTCTAAAACATCTGGGACACCTTGGTCTGCTCTAAAACATCTGGGACACCTTGGTCTGCTCTAAAACACCTGAGACACCTTGGTCTGCTCTAAAACATCTGTGACACCTTGGTCTGCTCTAAAACACCTAAGACACCTGGGACACCTTGGTCTGATCTAAATCTCCTGAGACACCTGGGACAACTTGGTCTGCTCTAAAGCACCTGAGACACCTTGGTCTGCTCTAAAACATCTGGGACACCTTGGTCTGCTCTAAAACATCTGAGACACCTTAGTCTGATCTAAAACATCTGGGACACCTTGGTCTGCTCTAAAACATCTGAGACACCTTAGTCTGCTCTAAAACATCTGGGACACCTTGGTCTGCTGTAAAACACCTGGGACACCTTGGTCTGCTCTAAAACACCTGAGACATCTTGGTCTGATCTAAAACACCTGGGACACCTTGGTCTGCTCTAAAACACCCGAGACACCTGAGACACCTTGGTCTGATCTAAAACACCTGAGACACCTTGGTCTGATCTAAATCTCCTGAGACACCTGGGACAACTCGGTCTGCTCTAAAACAACTGAGATACCTTGGTCTGCTCTAAAACATCTGGGACACCTTGGTCTGCTCTAAAACACCTGAGACACCTTAGTCTGCTCTAAAACATCTGGGACACCTTGGTCTGCTCTAAAACACCTGGGACACCTTGGTCTGCTCTAAAACACCTGAGACACCTGGGACAACTTGGTCTGCTCTAAAACACCTGAGACACCTGGGACAACTTGGTCTGCTCTAAAACACCTGAGACACCTTGGTCTGCTCTAAAACCCCGGAGACACCTGGGACAACTCGGTCTGCTCTAAAACACCTGAGACACCTTGGTCTGATCTAAAACATCTGGGACACCTTGGTCTGCTCTAAAACACCTGAGACACCTTGGTCTGCTCTAAAACACCTGAGACACCTTGGTCTGCTCTAAAACACCTGGGACAACTTGGTCTGCTCTAAAACACCTGAGACACCTGGGACACCTTGGTCTGCTCTAAAACACCTGAGACACCTTGGTCTGCTCTAAAACACCTGGGACACCTTGGCTGCTCTAAAACACCTGAGACACCTGGGACAACTTGGTCTGATCTAAAACACCTGAGACACCTGGGACACCTTGGTCTGCTCTAAAACACCTGGGACACCTTGGTCTGCTCTAAAACACCTGGGACTCCTTAGTCTGCTCTAAAATACCTGGGACTCCTTAGTCTGCTCTAAACCACCTGGGACACCTTGGTCTGATCTAAGACACCTGAGACACCTTGGTCTGTTCTAAAACACCTGGGACACCTTGATCTGATCTAAGACACCTGGGACACCTGGGACACCTTGGTCTGCTCTAAAACACCTGAGACACCTTGGTCTGATCTAAGACACCTGGGACATCTTGGTCTGCTCTAAAACACCTGAGACATCTTGGTCTGATCTAAAACTTCTGAGACACCTTGGTCTGCTCTAAAACACCTGAGACACCTGGGACACCTTGGTCTGATCTGAGACACCTGGGACACCTTGGTCTGCTCTAAAACACCTGGGACAGCTGGGACTCCTTGGTCTGCTCTAAAACACCTGAGACACCTGGGACACCTTGGTCTGATCTAAGACACCTGGGACACCTTGGTCTGCTCTAAAACACCTGAGACACCTTGGTCTGCTTTAAAACACCTGAGACACCTTGGTCTGATCTAAAACACCTTGGTCTTTTTACCTTTATTTAACTATGCAAGTCAGTTAAGAACATATTCTTATTTTCAATGACGGCCTGGGAAAAGTGGGTTAACTGCCTGTTCAGGGGCAGAACGACAGATTTGTACCTTGTCAGCTCGGGGGTTTGAACTCACAACCTTCCGGTTACTAGTCCAACACTTCAACCACTAGGCTACGCTGATCTAAAACACCTGGGACACCTTGGACACCTTAGTCTGATCTAAAACACATTAGACAACTTGGTCAGCTCCAAAACACCTGGGACACCTTGGTCTGATCTAAAACACCTTGGTCTGATCTAAAACACCTGAGACCCCTGGGACACCTTGGTCTGCTCTAAAACAAATGGAACAACATTGAAAGTTGAATCAGGTGTTTCGTTGCAGGGCTGTAGTTATTTCCAACCATCGTTGTAGACCTCTGAATAATCATCAGTCCAGTTCCCATCATCTTTGTTTTAGTTTACCTTTATTTAACTAGGCAAGTCAGCTAAGAACAAATTCTTGTTTTCAATGATGGCCTAGGAACAGTGGGTTAACTGCCTTGTTCAGGGGCAGAACGATAGATTTGAATCTTGTCAGCTCGTGAACTCGATCTTGCAACCTTTCGGTTACTAGTCCAACGCTCTAATCACTAGGCTACGCTGATCTACATATGGAAGAGGTTAGAGGTTCAGATCTGGTCCATCTGATTGGCTTACCTTGGTCTCCACATCTGTCAGTTTGAGGGTCTGCTCAGCTGATTTGCTGAGGAGGTTGGTCCCGATCTCCAACATGGCCGCCGTCTGGGTGTGAACAGCGTTCCTCTTCATCTCCTCCATCGCAGAACGCAGGTTTTCCTGGATGGAACTCTCCAGCTGGAATACAGGGAGTAATAGGAACATGGTCGGGAGAGAGAGAGAGAGATATACAGGGAATACCAGGAATATGGTCAGGAGAGAGACATATACAGGGAATACCAGGAACATGGTCCGGAGAGAGAGATATACAGGGAATTCCAGGAATAAAATCTGCTAATCATGTGTATGTGACAAACAACATTTGATTTGATTTGATTTGAGAGAGAGAAAGATATACAGGGAATACCAGGAATATGGTCAGGAGAGAGGGGGAGATATACAGGGAATATCAGGAATATGGTCAGGAGAGAGAGGGAGATATACATGGAATACCAGGAATATGGTCAGGAGAGAGAGACATACAGGGAATACCAGGAATATGGTCAGGAGAGAGAGACATACAGGGAAAACCTGGAACACAGCCAGGAGAGAGAGAGATATACAGGGAATACCAGGAATATGGCCAGGAGAGAGAGATGTACAGGGAATACTAGGAATATGGTCGGGAGAGAGAGATTTACAGGGAATATCAGGAATATGGTCAGGAGAGAGAGATATACAGGGAATACCAGGATTTTGTAAGAAGAGAGAGATACAGGGAATACCATGAATATGGTCTGGAGAGAGAGATATACATGGAATAGCAGGAATACTGTCAGGAGAGAGAGATTTACAGGGAATACCAGGAATATGGTCAGGAGAGAGAGAGATATATACAGGGAATACCAGGGAAATGGTCATGAGTGAGATATATACAGGGAAAATGTTCAGGAGAGAGATATGTACAGGGAATATGGTCAGTAGAGAGAGATATACAGGGGAAACCAGGAATATCATCAGGAGAGAGAGAGATATATACAGGGAATACCTGGAATGTGGTCAATAGAGAGAGATGTACAGGGAATATCTGGAATACGGTCAGGAGAGAGATATACACGGAATACCAGGAATACTGTCAGGAGAGAGATATATTCAGGGAATACCTGGAATATGGTCAGGAGAGAGATATATACAGGGAATACCAGGAAAACTGTCATGATAGAGATATATTCAGGGAATACCAGGAATATGGTCAATAGACAGAGATGTACATTGAATATCTGGAATACGGTCAGGAGAGAGATATACACGGAATACCAGGAATACTGTCAGGAGAGAGAGATAAACAGGGAATACCAGGAATACTGTCATGATATAGATATATTCAGGGAATACCAAGAATATGGTCAGGAGAGAGAGATGTAATGGGAATACCAGGAATACGGTCAGGAGAGAGATATACAGGAAATACGGTCAGGAGAGAGAGATATACAGGGAAAACCAGGAATATCGTCAGGAGAGAGAGATATATATACAGGGAATACCAGGAATATTGTCAGGAGAGAGATGTAATGGGAATACCAGGAATATTGTAAGGAGAGAGAGATATACAGGGAATACCAGGAATATGGTCATGAGAGAGACATACAGGGAATACGGTCAGGAGACAGAGATATACAAGGAATACCAGGAAAATGGTCAGGAGAGAGACATATACATGGAATACCAGGAATATGGTTAGGAGAGAGACATACAGGGAATACCAGGAAAATGGTTAGAAGAGAGAGATATGCAGGGAATACCAGGAATATGGTCAGGAGAGAGACATACAGGGAATACCAGGAAAATGGTCAGGAGAGAGAGATATACAGGGAATACCAGGAATATGGTCTGGAGAGAAAGACACAGGGAATACCAGGATTTTGTAAGGAGGGAGAGATTCAGGGAATACCATGAATATGGTCAGGAGAGAGAGATATACAGGTAATACCAGGAATATGGTCAGGAGAGAGATACACAGGGAATACCAGGAATATGGTCTGGAGAGAGAGACACACAGGGAATACCAGGATTTTGTAAGGAGAGAGAGATACAGGGAATACCATGAATATGGTCTGGAGAGAGAGATACACAGGGAATAGCAGGAATACTGTCAGGAGAGAGAGATTTACAGGGAATGCCAGGAATATGGTCAGGAGAGAGAGATACACAGGGAATACCAGGAATACTGCCATGATAGAAATATATTTAGGGAATACCAGGAATATTGTCAGGAGAGAGAGATGTAATGGGAATACCAGGAATATTGTCAGGAGGGAGAGATATACAGGGAATACCAGGAATATGGTCAGGAGAGAGACATACAGGGAATACCAGGAAAACGGTCAGTAGAGAGAGATATACAGGGAATACCAGGAATATGGTCTGGAGAGAGAGACACAGGAAATACCAGGATTTTGTAAGGAGGGAGAGATTCAGGGAATACCATGAATATGGTCAGGAGAGAGAGATATACAGGTAATACCAGGAATATGGTCAGGAGAGAGATATACAGGGAATACCAGGAATATGGTCTGGAGAGAGAGACACACAGGGAATACCAGGATTTTGTAAGGAGAGAGAGATACGGGGAATACCATGAATATGGTCTGGAGAGAGAGAAAAACAGGGAATACCAGGAATATGGTCAGGAGAGAAAGATATACAGGGAATACCAGGAATATGGTCAGGAGAGATAGAGATACAGGGAATAGCAGGAATATGGTCAGGAGAGAGACATACAGGGAATACCAGGAATATGGTCAGGAGAGAGAGACATACAGGGAATACCAGGAATATGGTCTGGAGAGAGAGATGAACAGGGAATAACAGGAACATGGTCAAGAGAGAGCGATATGGAGGGAAGACCAGGAATGTGATCGGTAGAGAGAGAAATACAGGGAATACCAGTAACATGGTCAAGAGAGAGCGATATAGAGGGAATAACAGGAATATGTTCAGGAGAGAGAGATATACAGGGAAAACCAGGAATATGGTCAGTGGAGAGACATACAGGGAATACTTTGATAGACATGGGAATATCTGTACAGACCAGACAGGGAGGTATTCAGAGACTCTATACAGACCAGACAGGGAGGTATTCAGAGGCTCTATACAGACCAGACAGGGAGGTATTCAGGTATTCACAGACTCTATACAGACCAGACAGGGAGGTATTCAGAGGCTCTATACAGACCAGACAGGGTGGTATGCAGGTATTCACAGACTCTATACAGACCAGACAGGGAGGTATTCAGAGGCTCTATACAGACCAGACAGGGAGGTATTCAGGTATTCACAGACTCTATACAGACCAGACAGGGAGGTATTCAGAGGCTCTATACAGACCAGACAGGGAGGTATTCAGAGGCTCTATACAGACCAGACAGTGAGGTATTCAGAGGCTATATACAGACCAGACAGGAAGTTATTCAGGTATTCAGAGACTCTATACAGACCAGACAGGGAGGTATTCAGAGACTCTATACAGACCAGACAGGGAGGTATTCAGAGGCTCTATACAGACCAGGCAGGGAGGTATTCAGAGACTCTATACAGACCAGACAGGGAGGTATTCAGGTAGTCAGAGACTCTATACAGACCAGACAGGGAGGTATTCAGAGACTCTATACAGGCAGACAGGGAGGTATTGAGAGGCTCTATACAGACCAGACAGGGAGGTATTCAGAGGCCCTATACAGACCAGACAGGGAGGTATTCAGAGGCTCTATACAGACCAGACAGGGAGGTATTCAGGTATTCAGAGACTATATACAGACCAGACAGGGAGGTATTCAGATACTATATACAGACCAGACAGGGAGGTATTCAGAGGCTCTATACAGACCAGACAGGGAGGTATTCAGAGGCTCTATACAGACCAGACAGGGAGGTATTCAGAGGCTCTATACAGACCAGACAGGGAGGTATTCAGAGACTCTATACAGACCAGACAGGTTGGTATTCAGGTATTCAGAGACTCTATATAGACCAGACAGGGAGGTATTCAGAGACTCTATAGAGAACAGACAGGGAGGTATTCAGAGGCGCTATACAGACCAGACATGGAGGTATTCAGAGACTCTATACAGACCAGACAGGGAGGTATTCAGGTATTCAGAGACTCTATACAGACCAGACAGGGAAGTATTCAGAGACTCTATATAGACCAGACAGGGAGGTATTCAGAGGCTCTATACAGACCAGACAGGGAGGTATTCAGAGGCTCTATACATACCAGACAGCAAGGTATTCAGAGGCTCTATACAGACCAGACAGAGAGGTATTCAGAGGCTATATACAGACCAGACAGGGAGGTATCCAGGTATTCACAAACTCTATACAGACAGCGAGGTATTCAGAGGCTCTATACAGACCAGACAGGGAGGTATTCAGAGGGTCTATACAGACCAGACAGTGAGGTATTCAGGTATTCACAGACTCTATACAGACCAGACAGGGAGGTATTCAGAGGCTCTATACAGACCAGACAGTGAGGTATTCAGAGGCTATATACAGACAAGACAGGAAGTTATTCAGGTATTCAGAGACTCTATACAGACCAGACAGGGAGGTATTCAGAGGCTCTATACAGACCAGACAGGGAGGTATTCAGAGGCTCTATACAGACCAGGCAGGGAGGTATTCAGAGACTCTATACAGACCAGACAGGGAGGTATTCAGGTAGTCAGAGACTCTATACAGACCAGACAGGGAGGTATTCAGAGACTCTATACAGGCAGACAGGGAGGTATTCAGAGGCTCTATACAGACCAGACAGGGAGGTATTCAGAGGCCCTATACAGACCAGACAGGGAGGTATTCAGAGGCTCTATACAGACCAGACAGGGAGGTATTCAGGTATTCAGACACTATATACAGACCAGACAGGAAGGTATTCAGATACTCTATACAGACCAGACAGGGAGGTATTCAGAGGCTCTATACAGACCAGACAGGGAGGAATTCAGAGGCTCTATACAGACCAGACAGGGAGGTATTCAGAGGCTCTATACAGACCAGACAGGGAGGTATTCAGAGGCTCTATACAGACCAGACAGGTTGGTATTCAGGTATTCAGAGACTCTATATAGACCAGACAGGGAGGTATTCAGAGGCTCTATACAGACCAGACAGGGAGGTATTCAGAGGCTCTATACAGACCAGACAGGGAGGTATTCAGAGACTCTATAGAGAACAGACAGGGAGGTATTCAGAGGCGCTATACAGACCAGACATGGAGGTATTCAGAGACTCTATACAGACCAGACAGGGAGGTATTCAGGTATTCAGAGACTCTATACAGACCAGACAGGGAAGTATTCAGAGACTCTATATAGACCAGACAGGGAGGTATTCAGAGGCTCTATACATACCAGACAGCAAGGTATTCAGAGGCTCTATACAGACCAGACAGAGAGGTATTCAGAGGCTATATACAGACCAGACAGGGAGGTATCCAGGTATTCACAAACTCTATACAGACAGCGAGGTATTCAGAGGCTCTATACAGACCAGACAGGGAGGTATTCAGAGGGTCTATACAGACCAGACAGTGAGGTATTCAGAGGCTATATACAGACCAGACAGGGAGTTATTCAGGTATTCAGAGACTCTATACAGACCAGACAGGGAGGTATTCAGAGACTCTATACAGACCAGACAGGGAGGTATTCAGAGGCTCTATACAGACCAGGCAGGGAGGTATTCAGAGACTCTATACAGACCAGACAGGGAGGTATTCAGGTAGTCAGAGACTCTATACAGACCAGACAGGGAGGTATTCAGAGACTCTATACAGGCAGACAGGGAGGTATTCAGAGGCTCTATACAGACCAGACAGGGAGGTATTCAGAGGCTCTATACAGACCAGACAGGGAGGTATTCAGGTATTCAGAGACTATATAGAGACCAGACAGGGAGGTATTCAGATACTATATACAGACCAGACAGGGAGGTATTCAGAGGCTCTATACAGACCAGACAGGGAGGTATTCAGAGGCTCTATACAGACCAGACAGGGAGGTATTCAGGTATTCACAGACTCTATACAGACCAGACAGGGAGGTATTCAGAGGCTCTATACAGACCAGACAGTGAGGTATTCAGAGGCTATATACAGACCAGACAGGGAGTTATTCAGGTATTCAGAGACTCTATACAGACCAGACAGGGAGGTATTCAGAGACTCTATACAGACCAGACAGGGAGGTATTCAGAGGCTCTATACAGACCAGGCAGGGAGGTATTCAGAGACTCTATACAGACCAGACAGGGAGGTATTCAGGCAGTCAGAGACTCTATACAGACCAGACAGGGAGGTATTCAGAGACTCTATACAGGCAGACAGGGAGGTATTCAGAGGCTCTATACAGACCAGACAGGGAGGTATTCAGAGGCTCTATACAGACCAGACAGGGAGGTTTTCAGATACTATATACAGACCAGACAGGGAGGTATTCAGAGGCTCTATACAGACCAGACAGGGAGGTATTCAGAGGCTCTATACAGACCAGACAGGGAGGTATTCAGAGGCTCTATACAGACCAGACAGGGAGGTATTCAGAGACTCTATACAGACCAGACAGGGAGGTATTTAGAGGCTCTATACAGACCAGACAGGGAGGTATTCAGAGGCTCTATACAGACCAGACAGGTTGGTATTCAGGTATTCAGAGACTCTATATAGACCAGACAGGCAGGTATTCAGAGGCTCTATACAGACCAGACAGGGAGGTATTCAGAGGCTCTATACAGACCAGACAGGGAGGTATTTAGAGGCTCTATACAGACCAGACAGGGAGGTATTCAGAGGCTCTATACAGACCAGACAGGTTGGTATTCAGGTATTCAGAGACTCTATATAGACCAGACAGGGAGGTATTCAGAGGCTCTATACAGACCAGACAGGGAGGTATTCAGAGGCTCTATACAGACCAGACAGGTAGGTATTCAGAGACTCTATAGAGACCAGACAGGGAGGTATTCAGAGGCGCTATACAGACCAGACATGGAGGTATTCAGAGACTCTATACAGACCAGACAGGGAGGATTCAGAGACTCTATACAGACCAGACAGGGAGGTATTTAGAGGCTCTATACAGACCAGACAGGAAAGTATTTATTGGCTCTATACAGACCAGACAGGGAGGTATTCAGAGGCGCATACAGACCAGACAGGGAGGTATTCAGAGACTCTATACAGACCAGACAGGGAGGTATTCAGGTATTCAGAGACTCTATACAGACCAGACAGGGAGGTATTCAGAGACTCTATATAGACCAGACAGGGAGGTATTCAGAGGCTCTATACAGACCAAACAGGGAGGTATTCAGAGGCTCTATACAGACCAGACAGGGAGGTATTTAGAGGCTCTATACAGACCAGACAGGAAAGTATTTATAGGCTCTATACAGACCAGACAGGGAGGTATTCAGAGACTCTATACAGACCAGACAGGGTCTGGTATTCAGAGGCTATATACAGACCAGACAGGGAGGTATTCAGAGTCTCTATACAGACCAGACAGGGAGGTATTCAGGTATTCAGAGACTCTATACAGACCAGACAGGGAAGTATTCAGAGACTCTATATAGACCAGACAGGGAGGTATTCAGAGGCTCTATACAGACCAGACAGGGAGGTATTCAGAGGCTCTATACATACCAGACAGCAAGGTATTCAGAGGCTCTATACAGACCAGACAGAGAGGTATTCAGAGGCTTTATACAGACCAGACAGGGAGGTATCCAGGTATTCACAAACTCTATACAGACAGCGAGGTATTCAGAGGCTCTATACAGACCAGACAGTGAGGTATTCAGAGGCTCTATACAGACCAGACAGGTTGGTATTCAGGTATTCAGAGACTCTATATAGACCAGACAGGGAGGTATTCAGAGGCTCTATACAGACCAGACAGGGAGGTATTCAGAGGCTCTATACAGACCAGACAGGTAGGTATTCAGAGACTCTATAGAGACCAGACAGGGAGGTATTCAGAGGCGCTATACAGACCAGACATGGAGGTATTCAGAGACTCTATACAGACCAGACAGGGAGGATTCAGAGACTCTATACAGACCAGACAGGGAGGTATTTAGAGGCTCTATACAGACCAGACAGGAAAGTATTTATTGGCTCTATACAGACCAGACAGGGAGGTATTCAGAGGCGCATACAGACCAGACAGGGAGGTATTCAGAGACTCTATACAGACCAGACAGGGAGGTATTCAGGTATTCAGAGACTCTATACAGACCAGACAGGGAGGTATTCAGAGACTCTATATAGACCAGACAGGGAGGTATTCAGAGGCTCTATACAGACCAAACAGGGAGGTATTCAGAGGCTCTATACAGACCAGACAGGGAGGTATTTAGAGGCTCTATACAGACCAGACAGGAAAGTATTTATAGGCTCTATACAGACCAGACAGGGAGGTATTCAGAGACTCTATACAGACCAGACAGGGTCTGGTATTCAGAGGCTATATACAGACCAGACAGGGAGGTATTCAGAGTCTCTATACAGACCAGACAGGGAGGTATTCAGGTATTCAGAGACTCTATACAGACCAGACAGGGAAGTATTCAGAGACTCTATATAGACCAGACAGGGAGGTATTCAGAGGCTCTATACAGACCAGACAGGGAGGTATTCAGAGGCTCTATACATACCAGACAGCAAGGTATTCAGAGGCTCTATACAGACCAGACAGAGAGGTATTCAGAGGCTTTATACAGACCAGACAGGGAGGTATCCAGGTATTCACAAACTCTATACAGACAGCGAGGTATTCAGAGGCTCTATACAGACCAGACAGTGAGGTATTCAGAGGCTCTATACAGACCAGACAGTGAGGTATTCAGAGGCTCTATACAGACCAGACAGGTTGGTATTCAGGTATTCAGAGACTCTATACAGACCAGACAGGGAGGTATTCAGAGACTCTATACAGACCAGACAGGGAGGTATTCAGAGGCTCTATACAGACCAGACAGGGAGGTATTCAGAGACTCTATACAGACCAGACAGGGAGGTATTCAGGTAGTCAGAGACTCTATACAGACCAGACAGGGAGGTATTCAGAGACTCTATACAGGCAGACAGGGAGGTATTCAGAGGCTCTATACAGACCAGACAGGGAGGTATTCAGAGGCTCTATACAGACCAGACAGGGAGGTATTCAGAGACTCTATACAGACCAGACAGGGAGGTATTTAGAGGCTCTATACAGACCAGACAGGGAGGTATTCAGAGGCTCTATACAGACCAGACAGGTTGGTATTCAGGTATTCAGAGACTCTATATAGACCAGACAGGGAGGTATTCAGAGGCTCTATACAGACCAGACAGGAAAGTATGTATTGGCTCTATACAGACCAAACAGGGAGGTATTCAGAGGCGCATACAGACCAGACAGGGAGGTATTCAGAGACTCTATACAGACCAGACAGGGAGGTATTCAGGTATTCAGAGACTCTATACAGACCAGACAGGGAGGTATTCAGAGACTCTATATAGACCAGACAGGGAGGTATTCAGAGGCTCTATACAGACCAAACAGGGAGGTATTCAGAGGCTCTATACAGACCAGACAGGGAGGTATTTAGAGGCTCTATACAGACCAGACAGGAAAGTATTTATAGGCTCTATACAGACCAGACAGGGAGGTATTCAGAGACTCTATACAGACCAGACAGGGTCTGGTATTCAGAGGCTATATACAGACCAGACAGGGAGGTATTCAGAGTCTCTATACAGACCAGACAGGGAGGTATTCAGGTATTCAGAGACTCTATACAGACCAGACAGGGAAGTATTCAGAGACTCTATATAGACCAGACAGGGAGGTATTCAGAGGCTCTATACAGACCAGACAGGGAGGTATTCAGAGGCTCTATACATACCAGACAGCAAGGTATTCAGAGGCTATATACAGACCAGACAGGGAGGTATCCAGGTATTCACAAACTCTATACAGACAGCGAGGTATTCAGAGGCTCTATACAGACCAGACAGTGAGGTATTCAGAGGCTCTATACAGACCAGACAGTGAGGTATTCAGAGGCTATATACAGACCAGACAGGGAGTTATTCAGGTATTCAGAGACTCTATACAGACCAGACAGGGAGGTATTCAGAGACTCTATACAGACCAGACAGGGAGGTATTCAGAGGCTCTATACAGACCAGACAGGGAGGTATTCAGAGACTCTATACAGACCAGACAGGGAGGTATTCAGGTAGTCAGAGACTCTATACAGACCAGACAGGGAGGTATTCAGAGACTCTATACAGGCAGACAGGGAGGTATTCAGAGGCTCTATACAGACCAGACAGGGAGGTATTCAGAGGCTCTATACAGACCAGACAGGGAGGTATTCAGAGACTCTATACAGACCAGACAGGGAGGTATTCAGAGGCTCTATACAGACCAGACAGGGAGGTATTCAGAGGCTCTATACAGACCAGACAGGTTGGTATTCAGGTATTCAGAGACTCTATATAGACCAGACAGGGAGGTATTCAGAGGCTCTATACAGACCAGACAGGAAAGTATTTATTGGCTCTATACAGACCAGACAGGGAGGTATTCAGAGGCGCATCAGACCAGACAGGGAGGTATTCAGAGACTCTATACAGACCAGACAGGGAGGTATTCAGGTATTCAGAGACTCTATACAGACCAGACAGGGAGGTATTCAGAGACTCTATATAGACCAGACAGGGAGGTATTCAGAGGCTCTATACAGACCAAACAGGGAGGTATTCAGAGGCTCTATACAGACCAGACAGGGAGGTATTTAGAGGCTCTATACAGACCAGACAGGAAAGTATTTATAGGCTCTATACAGACCAGACAGGGAGGTATTCAGAGACTCTATACAGACCAGACAGGGTCTGGTATTCAGAGGCTATATACAGACCAGACAGGGAGGTATTCAGAGTCTCTATACAGACCAGACAGGGAGGTATTCAGGTATTCAGAGACTCTATACAGACCAGACAGGGAAGTATTCAGAGACTCTATATAGACCAGACAGGGAGGTATTCAGAGGCTCTATACAGACCAGACAGGGAGGTATTCAGAGGCTCTATACATACCAGACAGCAAGGTATTCAGAGGCTCTATACAGACCAGACAGAGAGGTATTCAGAGGCTATATACAGACCAGACAGGGAGGTATCCAGGTATTCACAAACTCTATACAGACAGCGAGGTATTCAGAGGCTCTATACAGACCAGACAGGGAGGTATTCAGAGGCTCTATACAGACCAGACAGTGAGGTATTCAGAGGCTATATACAGACCAGACAGGGAGTTATTCAGGTATTCAGAGACTCTATACAGACCAGACAGGGAGGTATTCAGAGACTCTATACAGACCAGACAGGGAGGTATTCAGAGGCTCTATACAGACCAGACAGGGAGGTATTCAGAGACTCTATACAGACCAGACAGGGAGGTATTCAGGTAGTCAGAGACTCTATACAGACCAGACATGGAGGTATTCAGAGACTCTATACAGGCAGACAGGGAGGTATTCAGAGGCTCTATACAGACCAGACAGGGAGGTATTCAGAGGCTCTATACAGACCAGACAGGGAGGTATTCAGGTATTCAGAGACTATATACAGACCAGACAGGGAGGTTTTCAGATACTATATACAGACCAGACAGGGAGGTATTCAGAGGCTCTATACAGACCAGACAGGGAGGTATTCAGAGGCTCTATACAGACCAGACAGGGAGGTATTCAGAGGCTCTATACAGACCAGACAGGGAGGTATTCGGAGACTCTATACAGACCAGACAGGGAGGTATTTAGAGGCTCTATACAGACCAGACAGGGAGGTATTCAGAGGCTCTATACAGACCAGACAGGTTGGTATTCAGGTATTCAGAGACTCTATATAGACCAGACAGGGAGGTATTCAGAGGCTCTATACAGACCAGACAGGGAGGTATTCAGAGGCTCTATACAGACCAGACAGGGAGGTATTCAGAGGCTCTATACAGACCAGACAGGGAGGTATTCAGAGGCTCTATACAGACCAGACAGGGAGGTATTCGGAGACTCTATACAGACCAGACAGGGAGGTATTTAGAGGCTCTATACAGACCAGACAGGGAGGTATTCAGAGGCTCTATACAGACCAGACAGGTTGGTATTCAGGTATTCAGAGACTCTATATAGACCAGACAGGGAGGTATTCAGAGGCTCTATACAGACCAGACAGGGAGGTATTCAGAGGCTCTATACAGACCAGACAGGGAGGTATTTAGAGGCTCTATACAGACCAGACAGGGAGGTATTCAGAGGCTCTATACAGACCAGACAGGTTGGTATTCAGGTATTCAGAGACTCTATATAGACCAGACAGGGAGGTATTCAGAGGCTCTATACAGACCAGACAGGGAGGTATTCAGAGGCTCTATACAGACCAGACAGGTAGGTATTCAGAGACTCTATAGAGACCAGACAGGGAGGTATTCAGAGGCGCTATACAGACCAGACATGGAGGTATTCAGAGACTCTATACAGACCAGACAGGGAGGTATTCAGAGACTCTATACAGACCAGACAGGGAGGTATTTAGAGGCTCTATACAGACCAGACAGGAAAGTATTTATTGGCTCTATACAGACCAGACAGGGAGGTATTCAGAGGCGCATACAGACCAGACAGGGAGGTATTCAGAGACTCTATACAGACCAGACAGGGAGGTATTCAGGTATTCAGAGACTCTATACAGACCAGACAGGGAGGTATTCAGAGACTCTATATAGACCAGACAGGGAGGTATTCAGAGGCTCTATACAGACCAAACAGGGAGGTATTCAGAGGCTCTATACAGACCAGACAGGGAGGTATTTAGAGGCTCTATACAGACCAGACAGGAAAGTATTTATAGGCTCTATACAGACCAGACAGGGAGGTATTCAGAGACTCTATACAGACCAGACAGGGTCTGGTATTCAGAGGCTATATACAGACCAGACAGGGAGGTATTCAGAGTCTCTATACAGACCAGACAGGGAGGTATTCAGGTATTCAGAGACTCTATACAGACCAGACAGGGAAGTATTCAGAGACTCTATAAAGACCAGACAGGGAGGTATTCAGAGGCTCTATACAGACCAGACAGGGAGGTATTCAGAGGCTCTATACATACCAGACAGCAAGGTATTCAGAGGCTATATACAGACCAGACAGGGAGGTATCCAGGTATTCACAAACTCTATACAGACAGCGAGGTATTCAGAGGCTCTATACAGACCAGACAGTGAGGTATTCAGAGGCTCTATACAGACCAGACAGTGAGGTATTCAGAGGCTCTATACAGACCAGACAGGGAGGTATTCAGAGACTCTATACAGACCAGACAGGGAGGTATTCAGAGGCTCTATACAGACCAGACAGGGAGGTATTCAGAGGCTCTATACAGACCAGACAGGTTGGTATTCAGGTATTCAGAGACTCTATATAGACCAGACAGGGAGGTATTCAGAGGCTCTATACAGACCAGACAGGAAAGTATTTATTGGCTCTATACAGACCAGACAGGGAGGTATTCAGAGGCGCATCAGACCAGACAGGGAGGTATTCAGAGACTCTATACAGACCAGACAGGGAGGTATTCAGGTATTCAGAGACTCTATACAGACCAGACAGGGAGGTATTCAGAGACTCTATATAGACCAGACAGGGAGGTATTCAGAGGCTCTATACAGACCAAACAGGGAGGTATTCAGAGGCTCTATACAGACCAGACAGGGAGGTATTTAGAGGCTCTATACAGACCAGACAGGAAAGTATTTATAGGCTCTATACAGACCAGACAGGGAGGTATTCAGAGACTCTATACAGACCAGACAGGGTCTGGTATTCAGAGGCTATATACAGACCAGACAGGGAGGTATTCAGAGTCTCTATACAGACCAGACAGGGAGGTATTCAGGTATTCAGAGACTCTATACAGACCAGACAGGGAAGTATTCAGAGACTCTATATAGACCAGACAGGGAGGTATTCAGAGGCTCTATACAGACCAGACAGGGAGGTATTCAGAGGCTCTATACATACCAGACAGCAAGGTATTCAGAGGCTCTATACAGACCAGACAGAGAGGTATTCAGAGGCTATATACAGACCAGACAGGGAGGTATCCAGATATTCACAAACTCTATACAGACAGCGAGGTATTCAGAGGCTCTATACAGACCAGACAGGGAGGTATTCAGAGGCTCTATACAGACCAGACAGTGAGGTATTCAGAGGCTATATACAGACCAGACAGGGAGTTATTCAGGTATTCAGAGACTCTATACAGACCAGACAGGGAGGTATTCAGAGACTCTATACAGACCAGACAGGGAGGTATTCAGAGGCTCTATACAGACCAGACAGGGAGGTATTCAGAGACTCTATACAGACCAGACAGGGAGGTATTCAGGTAGTCAGAGACTCTATACAGACCAGACAGGGAGGTATTCAGAGACTCTATACAGGCAGACAGGGAGGTATTCAGAGGCTCTATACAGACCAGACAGGGAGGTATTCAGAGGCTCTATACAGACCAGACAGGGAGGTATTCAGGTATTCAGAGACTATATAGAGACCAGACAGGGAGGTATTCAGATACTATATACAGACCAGACAGGGAGGTATTCAGAGGCTCTATACAGACCAGACAGGGAGGTATTCAGAGGCTCTATACAGACCAGACAGGGAGATATTTAGAGGCTCTATACAGACCAGACAGGGAAGTATTCAGAGACTCTATATAGACCAGACAGGGAGGTATTCAGAGGCTCTATACAGACCAGACAGGGAGGTATTCAGAGGCTCTATACATACCAGACAGCAAGGTATTCAGAGGCTATATACAGACCAGACAGGGAGGTATCCAGGTATTCACAAACTCTATACAGACAGCGAGGTATTCAGGGGCTCTATACAGACCAGACAGGGAGGTATTCAGAGGCTCTATACAGACCAGACAGTGAGGTATTCAGAGGCTATATACAGACCAGACAGGGCGTTAATCAGGTATTCAGAGACTCTATACAGACCAGACAGGGAGGTATTCAGAGACTCTATACAGACCAGACAGGGAGGTATTCAGAGGCTCTATACAGACCAGACAGGGAGGTATTCAGAGACTCTATACAGACCAGACAGGGAGGTATTCAGGTAGTCAGAGACTCTATACAGACCAGACAGGGAGGTATTCAGAGACTCTATACAGGCAGACAGGGAGGTATTCAGAGGCTCTATACAGACCAGACAGGGAGGTATTCAGAGGCTCTATACAGACCAGACAGGGAGGTATTCAGGTATTCAGAGACTATATAGAGACCAGACAGGGAGGTATTCAGATACTATATACAGACCAGACAGGGAGGTATTCAGAGGCTCTATACAGACCAGACAGGGAGGTATTCAGAGGCTCTATACAGACCAGACAGGGAGGTATTCAGGTAGTCAGAGACTCTATACAGACCAGACAGGGAGGTATTCAGAGACTCTATACAGGCAGACAGGGAGGTATTCAGAGGCTCTATACAGACCAGACAGGGAGGTATTCAGAGGCTCTATACAGACCAGACAGGGAGGTATTCAGAGACTCTATACAGACCAGACAGGGAGGTATTTAGAGGCTCTATACAGACCAGACAGGGAGGTATTCAGAGGCTCTATACAGACCATACAGGTTGGTATTCAGGTATTCAGAGACTCTATATAGACCAGACAGGGAGGTATTCAGAGGCTCTATACAGACCAGACAGGAAAGTATTTATTGGCTCTATACAGACCAGACAGGGAGGTATTCAGAGGCGCATCAGACCAGACAGGGAGGTATTCAGAGACTCTATACAGACCAGACAGGGAGGTATTCAGGTATTCAGAGACTCTATACAGACCAGACAGGGAGGTATTCAGAGACTCTATATAGACCAGACAGGGAGGTATTCAGAGGCTCTATACAGACCAAACAGGGAGGTATTCAGAGGCTCTATACAGACCAGACAGGGAGGTATTTAGAGGCTCTATACAGACCAGACAGGAAAGTATTTATAGGCTCTATACAGACCAGACAGGGAGGTATTCAGAGACTCTATACAGACCAGACAGGGTCTGGTATTCAGAGGCTATATACAGACCAGACAGGGAGGTATTCAGAGTCTCTATACAGACCAGACAGGGAGGTATTCAGGTATTCAGAGACTCTATACAGACCAGACAGGGAAGTATTCAGAGACTCTATATAGACCAGACAGGGAGGTATTCAGAGGCTCTATACAGACCAGACAGGGAGGTATTCAGAGGCTCTATACATACCAGACAGCAAGGTATTCAGAGGCTCTATACAGACCAGACAGAGAGGTATTCAGAGGCTATATACAGACCAGACAGGGAGGTATCCAGGTATTCACAAACTCTATACAGACAGCGAGGTATTCAGAGGCTCTATACAGACCAGACAGGGAGGTATTCAGAGGCTCTATACAGACCAGACAGTGAGGTATTCAGAGGCTATATACAGACCAGACAGGTAGTTATTCAGGTATTCAGAGACTCTATACAGACCAGACAGGGAGGTATTCAGAGACTCTATACAGACCAGACAGGGAGGTATTCAGAGGCTCTATACAGACCAGACAGGGAGGTATTCAGAGACTCTATACAGACCAGCCAGGGAGGTATTCAGGTAGTCAGAGACTCTATACAGACCAGACAGGGAGGTATTCAGAGACTCTATACAGGCAGACAGGGAGGTATTCAGAGGCTCTATACAGACCAGACAGGGAGGTATTCAGAGGCTCTATACAGACCAGACAGGGAGGTATTCAGGTATTCAGAGAATATATAGAGACCAGACAGGGAGGTATTCAGATACTATATACAGACCAGACAGGGAGGTATTCAGAGGCTCTATACAGACCAGACAGGGAGGTATTCAGAGGCTCTATACAGACCAGACAGGGAGATATTTAGAGGCTCTATACAGACCAGACAGGGAAGTATTCAGAGACTCTATATAGACCAGAAAGGGAGGTATTCAGAGGCTCTATACAGACCAGACAGGGAGGTATTCAGAGGCTCTATACATACCAGACAGCAAGGTATTCAGAGGCTCTATACAGACCAGACAGAGAGGTATTCAGAGGCTATATACAGACCAGACAGGGAGGTATCCAGGTATTCACAAACTCTATACAGACAGCGAGGTATTCAGGGGCTCTATACAGACCAGACAGGGAGGTATTCAGAGGCTCTATACAGACCAGACAGTGAGGTATTCAGAGGCTATATACAGACCAGACAGGGCGTTATTCAGGTATTCAGAGACTCTATACAGACCAGACAGGGAGGTATTCAGAGACTCTATACAGACCAGACAGGGAGGTATTCAGAGGCTCTATACAGACCAGACAGGGAGGTATTCAGAGACTCTATACAGACCAGACAGGGAGGTATTCAGGTAGTCAGAGACTCTATACAGACCAGACAGGGAGGTATTCAGAGACTCTATACAGGCAGACAGGGAGGTATTCAGAGGCTCTATACAGACCAGACAGGGAGGTATTCAGAGGCTCTATACAGACCAGACAGGGAGGTATTCAGGTATTCAGAGACTATATAGAGACCAGACAGGGAGGTATTCAGATACTATATACAGACCAGACAGGGAGGTATTCAGAGGCTCTATACAGACCAGACAGGGAGGTATTCAGAGGCTCTATACAGACCAGACAGGGACGTATTCAGAGGCTCTATATAGACCAGACAGGGAGGTATTCAGAGGCTCTATACAGACCAAACAGGGAGGTATTCAGAGGCTCTATACAGACCAGACAGGGAGGTATTTAGAGGCAATATACAGACCAGACAGGAAAGTATTTATAGGCTCTATACAGACCAGACAGGGAGGTATTCAGAGACTCTATACAGACCAGACAGGGTCTGGTATTCAGAGGCTATATACAGACCAGACAGGGAGGTATTCAGAGTCTCTATACAGACCAGACAGGGAGGTATTCAGGTATTCAGAGACTCTATACAGACCAGACAGGGAAGTATTCAGAGACTCTATATAGACCAGACAGGGAGGTATTCAGAGGCTCTATACAGACCAGACAGGGAGGTATTCAGAGGCTCTATACATACCAGACAGCAAGGTATTCAGAGGCTCTATACAGACCAGACAGAGAGGTATTCAGAGGCTATATACAGACCAGACAGGGAGGTATCCAGGTATTCACAAACTCTATACAGACAGCGAGGTATTCAGAGGCTCTATACAGACCAGACAGGGAGGTATTCAGAGGCTCTATACAGACCAGACAGTGAGGTATTCAGAGGCTATATACAGACCAGACAGGGAGTTATTCAGGTAGTCAGAGACTCTATACAGACCAGACAGGGAGGTATTCAGAGACTCTATACAGGCAGACAGGGAGGTATTCAGAGGCTCTATACAGACCAGACAGGGAGGTATTCAGAGGCTCTATACAGACCAGACAGGGAGGTATTCAGAGACTCTATACAGACCAGACAGGGAGGTATTTAGAGGCTCTATACAGACCAGACAGGGAGGTATTCAGAGGCTCTATACAGACCAGACAGGTTGGTATTCAGGTATTCAGAGACTCTATATAGACCAGACAGGGAGGTATTCAGAGGCTCTATACAGACCAGACAGGAAAGTATTTATTGGCTCTATACAGACCAGACAGGGAGGTATTCAGAGGCGCATCAGACCAGACAGGGAGGTATTCAGAGACTCTATACAGACCAGACAGGGAGGTATTCAGGTATTCAGAGACTCTATACAGACCAGACAGGGAGGTATTCAGAGACTCTATATAGACCAGACAGGGAGGTATTCAGAGGCTCTATACAGACCAAACAGGGAGGTATTCAGAGGCTCTATACAGACCAGACAGGGAGGTATTTAGAGGCTCTATACAGACCAGACAGGAAAGTATTTATAGGCTCTATACAGACCAGACAGGGAGGTATTCAGAGACTCTATACAGACCAGACAGGGTCTGGTATTCAGAGGCTATATACAGACCAGACAGGGAGGTATTCAGAGTCTCTATACAGACCAGACAGGGAGGTATTCAGGTATTCAGAGACTCTATACAGACCAGACAGGGAAGTAGTCAGAGACTCTATATAGACCAGACAGGGAGGTATTCAGAGGCTCTATACAGACCAGACAGGGAGGTATTCAGAGGCTCTATACATACCAGACAGCAAGGTATTCAGAGGCTCTATACAGACCAGACAGAGAGGTATTCAGAGGCTATATACAGACCAGACAGGGAGGTATCCAGGTATTCACAAACTCTATACAGACAGCGAGGTATTCAGAGGCTCTATACAGACCAGACAGGGAGGTATTCAGAGGCTCTATACAGACCAGACAGGGAGTTATTCAGGTATTCAGAGACTCTATACAGACCAGACAGGGAGGTATTCAGAGACTCTATACAGACCAGACAGGGAGGTATTCAGAGGCTCTATACAGACCAGACAGGGAGGTATTCAGAGACTCTATACAGACCAGACAGGGAGGTATTCAGGTAGTCAGAGACTCTATACAGACCAGACAGGGAGGTATTCAGAGGCTCTATACAGACCAGACAGGGAGGTATTCAGAGGCTCTATACAGACCAGACAGGGAGGTATTCAGAGGCTCTATACACACCAGACAGGGAGGTATTCAGGTATTCAGAGACTATATAGAGACCAGACAGGGAGGTATTCAGATACTATATACAGACCAGACAGGGAGGTATTCAGAGGCTCTATACAGACCAGACAGGGAGGTATTCAGAGGCTCTATACAGACCATACAGGGAGATATTTAGAGGCTCTATACAGACCAGACAGGGAAGTATTCAGAGACTCTATATAGACCAGACAGGGAGGTATTCAGAGGCTCTATACAGACCAGACAGGGAGGTATTCAGAGGCTCTATACATACCAGACAGCAAGGTATTCAGAGGCTCTATACTGACCAGACAGAGAGGTATTCAAAGGCTATATACAGACCAGACAGGGAGGTATCCAGGTATTCACAAACTCTATACAGACAGCGAGGTATTCAGGGGCTCTATACAGACCAGACAGGGAGGTATTCAGAGGCTCTATACAGACCAGACAGTGAGGTATTCAGAGGCTATATACAGACCAGACAGGGCGTTATTCAGGTATTCAGAGACTCTATACAGACCAGACAGGGAGGTATTCAGAGACTCTATACAGACCAGACAGGGAGGTATTCAGAGGCTCTATACAGACCAGACAGGGAGGTATTCAGAGACTCTATACAGACCAGACAGGGAGGTATTCAGGTAGTCAGAGACTCTATACAGACCAGACAGGGAGGTATTCAGAGACTCTATACAGGCAGACAGGGAGGTATTCAGAGGCTCTATACAGACCAGACAGGGAGGTATTCAGGTATTCAGAGACTATATAGAGACCAGACAGGGAGGTATTCAGATACTATATACAGACCAGACAGGGAGGTATTCAGAGGCTCTATACAGACCAGACAGGGAGGTATTCAGAGGCTCTATACAGACCAGACAGGGAGGTATTCAGAGGCTCTATATAGACCAGACAGGGAGGTATTCAGAGGCTCTATACAGACCAATCAGGGAGGTATTCAGAGGCTCTATACAGACCAGACAGGGAGGTATTTAGAGGCTCTATACAGACCAGACAGGAAAGTATTTATAGGCTCTATACAGACCAGACAGGGAGGTATTCAGAGACTCTATACAGACCAGACAGGGTCTGGTATTCAGAGGCTATATACAGACCAGACAGGGAGGTATTCAGAGTCTCTATACAGACCAGACAGGGAGGTATTCAGGTATTCAGAGACTCTATACAGACCAGACAGGGAAGTATTCAGAGACTCTATATAGACCAGACAGGGAGGTATTCAGAGGCTCTATACAGACCAGACAGGGAGGTATTCAGAGGCTCTATACATACCAGACAGCAAGGTATTCAGAGCCTCTATACAGACCAGACAGAGAGGTATTCAGAGGCTATATACAGACCAGACAGGGAGGTATCCAGGTATTCACAAACTCTATACAGACAGCGAGGTATTCAGAGGCTCTATACAGACCAGACAGGGAGGTATTCAGAGGCTCTATACAGACCAGACAGTGAGGTATTCAGAGGCTATATACAGACCAGACAGGGAGTTATTCAGGTATTCAGAGACTCTATACAGACCAGACAGGGAGGTATTCAGAGACTCTATACAGACCAGACAGGGAGGTATTCAGAGGCTCTATACAGACCAGACAGGGAGGTATTCAGAGACTCTATACAGACCAGACAGGGAGGTATTCAGGTAGTCAGAGACTCTATACAGACCAGACAGGGAGGTATTCAGAGACTCTATACAGGCAGACAGGGAGGTATTCAGAGGCTCTATACAGACCAGACAGGGAGGTATTCAGAGGCTCTATACAGACCAGACAGGGAGGTATTCAGGTATTCAGAGACTATATAGAGACCAGACAGGGAGGTATTCAGATACTATATACAGACCAGACAGGGAGGTATTCAGAGGCTCTATACAGACCAGACAGGGAGGTATTCAGAGGCTCTATACAGACCAGACAGGGAGGTATTCAGGTATTCACAGACTCTATACAGACCAGACAGGGAGGTATTCAGAGGCTCTATACAGACCAGACAGTGAGGTATTCAGAGGCTATATACAGACCAGACAGGGAGTTATTCAGGTATTCAGAGACTCTATACAGACCAGACAGGGAGGTATTCAGAGACTCTATACAGACCAGGCAGGGAGGTATTCAGAGACTCTATACAGACCAGACAGGGAGGTATTCAGATACTCTATACAGGCAGACAGGGAGGTATTCAGAGGCTCTATACAGACCAGACAGGGAGGTATTCAGGTATTCAGAGACTATATACAGACCAGACAGGGAGGTTTTCAGATACTATATACAGACCAGACAGGGAGGTATTCAGAGGCTCTATACAGACCAGACAGGGAGGTATTCAGAGGCTCTATACAGACCAGACAGGGAGGTATTCAGAGGCTCTATACAGACCAGACAGGGAGGTATTCAGAGACTCTATACAGACCAGACAGGGAGGTATTTAGAGGCTCTATACAGACCAGACAGGGAGGTATTCAGAGGCTCTATACAGACCAGACAGGTTGGTATTCAGGTATTCAGAGACTCTATATAGACCAGACAGGGAGGTATTCAGAGGCTCTATACAGACCAGACAGGGAGGTATTCAGAGGCTCTATACAGACCAGACAGGGAGGTATTTAGAGGCTCTATACAGACCAGACAGGTTGGTATTCAGGTATTCAGAGACTCTATATTGACCAGACAGGGAGGTATTCAGAGGCTCTATACAGACCAGACAGGGAGGTATTCAGAGGCTCTATACAGACCAGAGAGGGAGGTATTCAGAGACTCTATAGAGACCAGACAGGGAGGTATTCAGAGGCGCTATACAGACCAGATATGGAGGTATTCAGAGACTCTATACAGACCAGACAGGGAGGTATTCAGAGACTCTATACAGACCAGACAGGGAGGTATTTAGAGGCTCTATACAGACCAGACAGGAAAGTATTTATAGGCTCTATACAGACCAGACAGGGAGGTATTCAGAGGCGCATACAGACCAGACAGGGAGGTATTCAGAGACTCTATACAGACCAGACAGGGAGGTATTCAGGTATTCAGAGACTCTATACAGACCAGACAGGGAGGTATTCAGAGACTCTATATAGACCAGACAGGGAGGTATTCAGAGGCTCTATACAGACCTGACAGGGAGGTATTCAGAGGCTCTATACAGACCAGACAGGGAGGTATTTAGAGGCTCTATACAGACCAGACAGGAAAGTATTTATAGGCTCTATACAGACCAGACAGGGAGGTATTCAGAGACTCTAAACAGACCAGACAGGGAGGTATTCAGAGGCTCTATACATACCAGACAGCAAGGTATTCAGAGGCTCTATACAGACCAGACAGAGAGGTATTCAGAGGCTATATACAGACCAGACAGGGAGCTATCCAGGTATTCACAAACTCTATACAGACAGCGAGGTATTCAGAGGCTCTATACAGACCAGACAGGGAGGTATTCAGAGGCTCTATACAGACCAGACAGTGAGGTATTCAGAGATTATATACAGACCAGACAGGGAGTTATTCAGGTATTCAGAGACTCTATACAGACCAGACAGGGAGGTATTCAGAGACTCTATACAGACCAGACAGGGAGGTATTCAGAGGCTCTATACAGACCAGACAGGGAGGTATTCAGAGACTCTATACAGACCAGACAGGGAGGTATTCAGGTAGTCAGAGACTCTATACAGACCAGACAGGGAGGTATTCAGAGACTCTATACAGGCAGACAGGGAGGTATTCAGAGGCTCTATACAGACCAAACAGGGAGGTATTCAGAGGCTCTATACAGACCAGACAGGGAGGTATTCAGGTATTCAGAGACTATATAGAGACCAGACAGGGAGGTATTCAGATACTATATACAGACCAGACAGGGAGGTATTCAGAGGCTCTATACAGACCAGACAGGGAGGTATTCAGAGGCTCTATACAGACCAGACAGGGAGGTATTCAGGTATTCACAGACTCTATACAGACCAGACAGGGAGGTATTCAGAGGCTCTATACAGACCAGACAGGGAGGTATTCAGAGGCTCTATACAGACCAGACAGTGAGGTATTCAGAGGCTATATACAGACCAGACAGGGAGTTATTCAGGCATTCAGAGACTCTATACAGACCAGACAGGGAGGTATTCAGAGACTCTATACAGACCAGACAGGGAGGTATTCAGAGGCTCTATACAGACCAGGCAGGGAGGTATTCAGAGACTCTATACAGACCAGACAGGGAGGTATTCAGGTAGTCAGAGACTCTATACAGACCAGACAGGGAGGTATTCAGAGACTCTATACAGGCAGACAGGGAGGTATTCAGAGGCTCTATAAAGACCAGACAGGGAGGTATTCAGAGGCTCTATACAGACCAGACAGGGAGGTATTCAGGTATTCAGAGACTATATACAGACCAGACAGGGAGGTATTCAGATACTATATACAGACCAGACAGGGAGGTATTCAGAGGCTCTATACAGACCAGACAGGGAGGTATTCAGAGGCTCTATACAGACCAGACAGGGAGATATTTAGAGGCTCTATACAGACCAGACAGGGAGATATTAAGAGGCTCTATACAGACCAGACAGGGAGGTATTCAGAGGCTCTATACAGACCAGACAGGGAGGTATTCAGAGACTCTATACAGACCAGACAGGGAGGTATTCAGAGACTCTATACAGACCAGACAGGGAGGTATTCAGGTAGTCAGAGACTCTATACAGACCAGACAGGGAGGTATTCAGAGACTCTATACAGACCAGACAGGGAGGTATTCAGAGACTCTATACAGACCAGACAGGGAGGTATTCAGGTAGTCAGAGACTCTATACAGTCCAGACAGGGAGGTATTCAGAGACTCTATACAGGCAGACAGGGAGGTATTCAGAGGCTCTATACAGACCAGACAGGGAGGTATTCAGAGGCTCTATACAGACCAGACAGGGAGGTATTCAGGTATTCAGAGACTATATAGAGACCAGACAGGGAGGTATTCAGATACTATATACAGACCAGACAGGGAGGTATTCAGAGGCTCTATACAGACCAGACAGGGAGGTATTCAGAGGCTCTATACAGACCAGACAGGGAGGTATTCAGGTATTCACAGACTCTATACAGACCAGACAGGGAGGTATTCAGAGGCTCTATACAGACCAGACAGGGAGGTATTCAGAGGCTCTATACAGACCAGACAGTGAGGTATTCAGAGGCTATATACAGACCAGACAGGGAGTTATTCAGGCATTCAGAGACTCTATACAGACCAGACAGGGAGGTATTCAGAGACTCTATACAGACCAGACAGGGAGGTATTCAGAGGCTCTATACAGACCAGGCAGGGAGGTATTCAGAGACTCTATACAGACCAGACAGGGAGGTATTCAGGTAGTCAGAGACTCTATACAGACCAGACAGGGAGGTATTCAGAGACTCTATACAGGCAGACAGGGAGGTATTCAGAGGCTCTATACAGACCAGACAGGGAGGTATTCAGAGGCTCTATACAGACCAGACAGGGAGGTATTCAGGTATTCAGAGACTATATACAGACCAGACAGGGAGGTATTCAGATACTATATACAGACCAGACAGGGAGGTATTCAGAGGCTCTATACAGACCAGACAGGGAGGTATTCAGAGGCTCTATACAGACCAGACAGGGAGATATTTAGAGGCTCTATACAGACCAGACAGGGAGATATTTAGAGGCTCTATACAGACCAGACAGGGAGGTATTCAGAGGCTCTATACAGACCAGACAGGGAGGTATTCAGAGACTCTATACAGACCAGACAGGGAGGTATTCAGAGACTCTATACAGACCAGACAGGGAGGTATTCAGGTAGTCAGAGACTCTATACAGACCAGACAGGGAGGTATTCAGAGACTCTATACAGGCAGACAGTGAGGTATTCAGAGGCTCTATACAGACCAGACAGGGAGGTATTCAGAGGCTCTATACAGACCAGACAGGGAGGTATTCAGGTATTCAGAGACTATATAGAGACCAGACAGGGAGGTATTCAGATACTATATACAGACCAGACAGGGAGGTATTCAGAGGCTATATACAGACCAGACAGGGAGGTATTCAGAGGCTCTATACAGACCAGACAGGGAGGTATTCAGGTATTCACAGACTCTATACAGACCAGACAGGGAGGTATTCAGAGGCTCTATACAGACCAGACAGGGAGGTATTCAGAGGCTCTATACAGACCAGACAGTGAGGTATTCAGAGGCTATATACAGACCAGACAGGGAGTTATTCAGGCATTCAGAGACTCTATACAGACCAGACAGGGAGGTATTCAGAGACTCTAAACAGACCAGACAGGGAGGTATTCAGAGGCTCTATACATACCAGACAGCAAGGTATTCAGAGGCTCTATACAGACCAGACAGAGAGGTATTCAGAGGCTATATACAGACCAGACAGGGAGCTATCCAGGTATTCACAAACTCTATACAGACAGCGAGGTATTCAGAGGCTCTATACAGACCAGACAGGGAGGTATTCAGAGGCTCTATACAGACCAGACAGTGAGGTATTCAGAGATTATATACAGACCAGACAGGGAGTTATTCAGGTATTCAGAGACTCTATACAGACCAGACAGGGAGGTATTCAGAGACTCTATACAGACCAGACAGGGAGGTATTCAGAGGCTCTATACAGACCAGACAGGGAGGTATTCAGAGACTCTATACAGACCAGACAGGGAGGTATTCAGGTAGTCAGAGACTCTATACAGACCAGACAGGGAGGTATTCAGAGACTCTATACAGGCAGACAGGGAGGTATTCAGAGGCTCTATACAGACCAGACAGGGAGGTATTCAGAGGCTCTATACAGACCAGACAGGGAGGTATTCAGGTATTCAGAGACTATATAGAGACCAGACAGGGAGGTATTCAGATACTATATACAGACCAGACAGGGAGGTATTCAGAGGCTCTATACAGACCAGACAGGGAGGTATTCAGAGGCTCTATACAGACCAGACAGGGAGGTATTCAGGTATTCACAGACTCTATACAGACCAGACAGGGAGGTATTCAGAGGCTCTATACAGACCAGACAGGGAGGTATTCAGAGGCTCTATACAGACCAGACAGTGAGGTATTCAGAGGCTATATACAGACGTGACAGGGAGTTATTCAGGCATTCAGAGACTCTATACAGACCAGACAGGGAGGTATTCAGAGACTCTATACAGACCAGACAGGGAGGTATTCAGAGGCTCTATACAGACCAGGCAGGGAGGTATTCAGAGACTCTATACAGACCAGACAGGGAGGTATTCAGGTAGTCAGAGACTCTATACAGACCAGACAGGGAGGTATTCAGAGACTCTATACAGGCAGACAGGGATGTATTCAGAGGCTCTATACAGACCAGACAGGGAGGTATTCAGAGGCTCTATACAGACCAGACAGGGAGGTATTCAGGTATTCAGAGACTATATACAGACCAGACAGGGAGGTATTCAGATACTATATACAGACCAGACAGGGAGGTATTCAGAGGCTCTATACAGACCAGACAGGGAGGTATTCAGAGGCTCTATACAGACCAGACAGGGAGATATTTAGAGGCTCTATACAGACCAGACAGGGAGATATTTAGAGGCTCTATACAGACCAGACAGGGAGGTATTCAGAGGCTCTATACAGACCAGACAGGGAGGTATTCAGAGACTCTATACAGACCAGACAGGGAGATATTTAGAGGCTCTATCCTGACCAGACAGGGAGGTATTCAGAGACTCTATACAGACCAGACAGGGAGGTATTTAGAGGCTCTATACAGACCAGACAGGAAAGTATTTATAGGCTCTATACAGACCAGACAGGGAGGTATTCAGAGGCGCATACAGACCAGACAGGGAGGTATTCAGAGACTCTATACAGACCAGACAGGGAGGTATTCAGGTATTCAGAGACTCTATACAGACCAGACAGGGAGGTATTCAGAGACTCTATACAGACCAGACAGGGAGGTATTCAGAGGCTCTATACAGACCAGACAGGGAGGTATTCAGAGACTCTATACAGACCAGACAGGGAGGTATTCAGGTAGTCAGAGACTCTATACAGACCAGACAGGGAGGTATTCAGAGACTCTATACAGGCAGACAGGGAGGTATTCAGAGGCTCTATACAGACCAGACAGGGAGGTATTCAGAGGCTCTATACAGACCAGACAGGGAGGTATTCAGGTATTCAGAGACTATATAGAGACCAGACAGGGAGGTATTCAGATACTATATACAGACCAGACAGGGAGGTATTCAGAGGCTCTATACAGACCAGACAGGGAGGTATTCAGAGGCTCTATACAGACCAGACAGGGAGGTATTCAGGTATTCACAGACTCTATACAGACCAGACAGGGAGGTATTCAGAGGCTCTATACAGACCAGACAGGGAGGTATTCAGAGGCTCTATACAGACCAGACAGTGAGGTATTCAGAGGCTATATACAGACGTGACAGGGAGTTATTCAGGCATTCAGAGACTCTATACAGACCAGACAGGGAGGTATTCAGAGACTCTATACAGACCAGACAGGGAGGTATTCAGAGGCTCTATACAGACCAGGCAGGGAGGTATTCAGAGACTCTATACAGACCAGACAGGGAGGTATTCAGGTAGTCAGAGACTCTATACAGACCAGACAGGGAGGTATTCAGAGACTCTATACAGGCAGACAGGGATGTATTCAGAGGCTCTATACAGACCAGACAGGGAGGTATTCAGAGGCTCTATACAGACCAGACAGGGAGGTATTCAGGTATTCAGAGACTATATACAGACCAGACAGGGAGGTATTCAGATACTATATACAGACCAGACAGGGAGGTATTCAGAGGCTCTATACAGACCAGACAGGGAGGTATTCAGAGGCTCTATACAGACCAGACAGGGAGATATTTAGAGGCTCTATACAGACCAGACAGGGAGATATTTAGAGGCTCTATACAGACCAGACAGGGAGGTATTCAGAGGCTCTATACAGACCAGACAGGGAGGTATTCAGAGACTCTATACAGACCAGACAGGGAGATATTTAGAGGCTCTATCCTGACCAGACAGGGAGGTATTCAGAGACTCTATACAGACCAGACAGGGAGGTATTTAGAGGCTCTATACAGACCAGACAGGAAAGTATTTATAGGCTCTATACAGACCAGACAGGGAGGTATTCAGAGGCGCATACAGACCAGACAGGGAGGTATTCAGAGACTCTATACAGACCAGACAGGGAGGTATTCAGGTATTCAGAGACTCTATACAGACC
>NC_034190.2:2052384-2142384 GCF_002021735.2 Oncorhynchus kisutch | reverse complement strand
TACTGTCCACCTCTCCATCACCTCTCCATCACCTCTCCATCACTTTATGTTACTGTCCACCTCTCCATCACTTTATGTTACTGTCCACCTCCTCCATCACCTCTCCATCACCTCTCCATCACTTTATGTTACTGTTCACCTCTCCATCACCTCTCCATCACTTTATGTTACTGTCCACCTCTCCATCACCTCTCCATCACTTTATGTTACTGTCCACCTCTCCATCACCTCTCCATCACTTTATGTTACTGTCCACCTCTCCATCACTTAATGTTACTGTCCACCTCTCCATCACCTCTCCATCACTTAATGTTACTGTCCACCTCTCCATCACTTAATGTTACTGTCCACCTCTCCATCACTTTATGTTACTGTCCACATCTCCATCACCTCTCCATCACCTCTCCATCACTTTATGTTACTGTCCACCTCTCCATCACTTTATGTTACTGTCCACCTCTCCATCACCTCTCCATCACTTTATGTTACTGTCCACCTCTCCATCACTTTATGCTACTGTCCACCTCTCCATCACCTCTCCATCACTTTATGTTACTGTTCACCTCTCCATCACCTCTCCATCACTTTATGTTACTGTCCACCTCTCCATCACTTTATGTTACTGTCCACCTCTCCATCACCTCTCCATCACTTTATGTTACTGTCCACCTCTCCATCACCTCTCCATCACTTTATGTTACTGTCCACATCTCCATCACTTTATGTTACTGTTCACCTCTCCATCACTTTATGTTACTGTCCACATCTCCATCACCTCTCCATCACCTCTCCATCACTTTATGTTACTGTTCACCTCTTCATCACTTTATGTTACTGTCCACCTCTCCATCACCACTCCATCACTTTATGTTACTGTCCACCTCTCCATCACCTCTCCATCACTTTATGTTACTGTCCACCTCTCCATCACCTCTCCATCACTGTATGTTACTGTTCACCTCTCCATCACTTTATGTTACTGTCCACCTCTCCATCACCTCTCCATCACTTTATGTTACTGTTCTCCTCTCCATCACCTCTCATCACTTTATGTTACTGTCCACCTCTCCATCACCTCTCCATCACTTTATGTTACTGTTCTCCTCTCCATCACCTCTCCATCACTTTATGTTACTGTCCACCTCTCCATCACTTTATGTTACTGTTCACCTCTCCATCACCTCTCCATCACTTTATGTTACTGTTCTCCTCTCCATCACCTCTCTATCACTTTATGTTACTGTCCACCTCTCCATCACCTCTCCACCACTTTATGTTACTGTTCACCTCTCCATCACTTTATGTTACTGTCCACCTCTCCATCACCTCTCCATCACTTTATGTTACTGTCCACCTCTCCATCACTTAATGTTACTGTCCACCTCTCCATCACCGCTCCATCACTTAATGTTACTGTCCACCTCTCCATCACTTAATGTTACTGTTCCACCTCTCCATCACTTATGTTACTGTCCACATCTCCATCACCTCTCCATCACCTCTCCATCACTTTATGTTACTGTCCACCTCTTCATCACTTTATGTTACTGTCCACCTCTCCATCACCTCTCCATCACTTTATGTTACTGTCCACCTCTCCATCACTTTATGCTACTGTCCACCTCTCCATCCCTCTCCATCACTTTATGTTACTGTCCACCTCTCCATCACTTTATGCTACTGTACACCTCTCCATCACCTCTCCATCACTTTATGTTACTGTTCACCTCTCCATCACCTCTCCATCACTTTATGTTACTGTCCATCTCTCCATCACTTTATGTTACTGTTCACCTCTCCATCACCTCTCCATCACTTTATGTTACTGTCCACCTCTCCCATCACTTTATGTTACTGTCCACCTCTCCATCACCTCTCCATCACTTTATGTTACTGTCCACCTCTCCATCACCTCTCCATCACCTCTCCATCACTTTATGTTACTGTCCACCTCTCATCACTTTATGTTACTGTCCACATCTCCATCACCTCTCCATCACCTCTCCATCACTTTATGTTACTGTTCACCTCTTCATCACTTTATGTTACTCTCCACCTCTCCATCACCTCTCCATCACTTTATGTTACTGTCCACCTCTCCATCACCTCTCCATCACTTTATGTTACTGTCCACCTCTCCATCACCTCTCCATCACTTTATGTTACTGTCCACCTCTCCATCACCTCTCCATCACCTCTCCATCACTGTATGTTACTGTTCACCTCTCCATCACTTTATGTTACTGTCCACCTCTCCATCACCTCTCCATCACTTTATGTTACTGTTCTCCTCTCCATCACCTCTCCATCACTTTATGTTACTGTCCACCTCTCCATCACCTCTCCGTCACTTTATGTTACTGTTCTCCTCTCCATCACCTCTCCATCACTTTATGTTACTGTCCACCTCTCCATCACCTCTCCATCACTTTATGTTACTGTCCACCTCTCCATCACCTCTCCATCACTTTATGTTACATCTCACCTCTCCATCACTTTATGTTACTGTTCACCTCTCCATCACCTCTCCATCACTTTATGTTACTGTTCTCCTCTCCATCACCTCTCTATCACTTTATGTTACTGTCCACCTCTCCATCACCTCTCCACCACTTTATGTTACTGTTCTCCTCTCCATCACCTCTCTATCACTTTATGTTACTGTCCACCTCTCCATCACCTCTCCATCACTTATGTTACTGTCCACCTCTCCTCACCTCTCCATCACTTTATGTTACTGTCCACCTCTCCATCACCTCTCCATCACTTTATGTTACTGTCCACCTCTCCATCACTTAATGTTACTGTCCACCTCTCCATCACCTCTCCATCACTTAATGTTACTGTCCACCTCTCCATCACTTAATGTTACTGTCCACCTCTCCATCACTTTATGTTACTGTCCACATCTCCATCACCTCTCCATCACCTCTCCATCACTTTATGTTACTGTCCACCTCTCCATCACCTCTCCATCACTTATGTTACTGTCCACCTCTCCATCACTTTATGCTACTGTCCACCTCTCCATCACCTCTCCATCACTTTATGTTACTGTTCACCTCTCCATCACCTCTCCATCACTTTATGTTACTGTCCACCTCTCCATCACTTTATGTTACTGTCCACCTCTTCCATCACCTCTCCATCACTTTATGTACTGTCCACCTCTCCATCACCTCTCCATCACTTTATGTTACTGTCCACATCTCCATCACTTTATGTTACTGTTCACCTCTCCATCACTTTATGTTACTGTCCACATCTCCATCACCTCTCCATCACCTCTCCATCACTTTATGTTACTGTTCACCTCTTCATCACTTTATGTTACTGTCCACCTCTCCATCACCACTCCATCACTTTATGTTACTGTCCACCTCTCCATCACCTCTCCATCACTTTATGTTACTGTCCACCTCTCCATCACCTCTCCATCACTGTATGTTACTGTCCACCTCTCCATCACTTTATGTTACTGTCCACCTCTCCATCACCTCTCCATCACTTTATGTTACTGTTCTCCTCTCCATCACCTCTCCATCACTGTATGTTACTGTTCACCTCTCCATCACTTTATGTTACTGTCCACCTCTCCATCACCTCTCCATCACTTTATGTTACTGTTCTCCTCTCCATCACCTCTCCATCACTTTATGTTACTGTCCACCTCTCCATCACCTCTCCATCACTTTATGTTACTGTTCTCCTCTCCATCACCTCTCCATCACTTTATGTTACTGTCCACCTCTCCATCACCTCTCCATCACTTTATGTTACTGTTCTCCTCTCCATCACCTCTCCATCACTTTATGTTACATCTCACCTCTCCATCACTTTATGTTACTGTTCACCTCTCCATCACCTCTCCATCACTTTATGTTACTGTTCTCCTCTCCATCACCTCTCTATCACTTTATGTTACTGTCCACCTCTCCATCACCTCTCCACCACTTTATGTTACTGTTCTCCTCTCCATCACCTCTCTATCACTTTATGTTACTGTCCACCTCTCCATCACCTCTCCATCACTTTATGTTACTGTCCACCTCTCCATCACCTCTCCATCACTTTATGTTACTGTCCACCTCTCCATCACCTCTCCATCACTTTATGTTACTGTCCACCTCTCCATCACTTAATGTTACTGTCCACCTCTCCATCACCTCTCCATCACTTAATGTTACTGTCCACCTCTCCATCACTTAATGTTACTGTCCACCTCTCCATCACTTTATGTTACTGTCCACATCTCCATCACCTCTCCATCACCTCTCCATCACTTTATGTTACTGTCCACCTCTCCATCACTTTATGTTACTGTCCACCTCTCCATCACCTCTCCATCACTTTATGTTACTGTCCACCTCTCCATCACTTTATGCTACTGTCCACCTCTCCATCACCTCTCCATCACTTTATGTTACTGTTCACCTCTCCATCACCTCTCCATCACTTTATGTTACTGTCCACCTCTCCATCACTTTATGTTACTGTCCACCTCTCCATCACCTCTCCATCACTTTATGTTACTGTCCACCTCTCCATCAACCTCTCCATCACTTTATGTTACTGTCCACATCTCCATCACTTTATGTTACTGTTCACCTCTCCATCACTTTATGTTACTGTCCACATCTCCATCACCTCTCCATCACCTCTCCATCACTTTATGTTACTGTTCACCTCTCCATCACTTTATGTTACTGTCCACATCTCCATCACCTCTCCATCACCTCTCCATCACTTTATGTTACTGTCCACCTCTCATCACCTCTCCATCACTTTATGTTACTGTCCACCTCTCCATCACCTCTCCATCACTTTATGTTACTGTCCACCTCTCCATCACCTCTCCATCACTTTATGTTACTGTCCACCTCTCCATCACCTCTCCATCACTTTATGTTACTGTCCACCTCTCCATCACCTCTCCATCACCTCTCCATCACTGTATGTTACTGTTCACCTCTCCATCACTTTATGTTACTGTCCACCTCTCCATCACCTCTCCATCACTTTATGTTACTGTTCTCCTCTCCATCACCTCTCCATCACTTTATGTTACTGTCCACCTCTCCATCACCTCTCCATCACTTTATGTTACTGTTCTCCTCTCCATCACCTCTCCATCACTTTATGTTATTGTCCACCTCTCCATCCGTCTCCATCACTTTAAGTTACTGTCCACCTCTCCATCACTTTATGCTACTGTACACCTCTCCATCACCTCTCCATCACTTTATGTTACTGTTCACCTCTCCATCACCTCTCCATCACTTTATGTTACTGTCCATCTCTCCATCACTTTATGTTACTGTTCACCTCTCCATCACCTCTCCATCACTTTATGTTACTGTCCACCTCTCCATCACTTTATGTTACTGTCCACCTCTCCATCACCTCTCCATCACTTTATGTTACTGTCCACCTCTCCATCACCTCTCCATCACCTCTCCATCACTTTATGTTACTGTCCACCTCTCCATCACTTTATGTTACTGTCCACATCTCCATCACCTCTCCATCACCTCTCCATCACTTTATGTTACTGTTCACCTCTTCATCACTTTATGTTACTCTCCACCTCTCCATCACCTCTCCATCACTTTATGTTACTGTCCACCTCTCCATCACCTCTCCATCACTTTATGTTACTGTCCACCTCTCCATCACCTCTCCATCACTTTATGTTACTGTCCACCTCTCCATCACCTCTCCATCACTTTATGTTACTGTCCACCTCTCCATCACCTCTCCATCACTTTATGTTACTGTCCACCTCTCCATCACCTCTCCATCACCTCTCCATCACTGTATGTTACTGTTCACCTCTCCATCACTTTATGTTACTGTCCACCTCTCCATCACCTCTCCATCACTTTAATGTTACTGTTCTACTCTCCATCACCTCTCCATCACTTTATGTTACTGTCCACCTCTCCATCACCTCTCCATCACTTTATGTTACTGTTCTCCTCTCCATCACCTCTCCATCACTTTATGTTATTGTCCACCTCTCCATCACCTCTCCATCACTTTATGTTACTGTTCTCCTCTCCATCACCTCTCCATCACTTTATGTTACATCTCACCTCTCCATCACTTTATGTTACTGTTCACCTCTCCATCACCTCTCCATCACTTTAAGTTACTGTTCTCCTCTCCATCACCTCTCCATCACTTTATGTTACTGTCCACCTCTCCATCACCTCTCCATCACTTTATGTTACTGTCCACCTCTCCATCACCTCTCCATCACTTTATGTTACTGTCCACCTCTCCATCACCTCTCCATCACTTTATGTCACTGTCCACCTCTCCATCACTTAATGTTACTGTCCACCTCTCCATCACCTCTCCATCACTTAATGTTACTGTCCACCTCTCCATCACTTAATGTTACTGTCCACCTCTCCATCACTTTATGTTACTGTCCACCTCTCCATCACCACTCCATCACTTTATGTTACTGTCCACCTCTCCATCACCTCTCCATCACTTTATGTTACTGTTCTCCTCTCCATCACCCTCTCCATCACTTTATGTTACTGTCCACCTCTCCATCACCTCTCCATCACTTTATGTTACTGTTCTCCTCTCCATCACCTCTCCATCACTTTATGTTACTGTCCACCTCTCCATCACCTCTCCATCACTTTATGTTACTGTTCTCCTCTCCATCACCTCTCCATCACTTTATGTTACATCTCACCTCTCCATCACTTTATGTTACTGTTCACCTCTCCATCACCTCTCCATCACTTTATGTTACTGTTCTCCTCTCCATCACCTCTCTATCACTTTATGTTACTGGTCCACCTCTCCATCACCTCTCCACCACTTTATGTTACTGTTCTCCTCTCCATCACCTCTCTATCACTTTATGTTACTGTCCACCTCTCCATCACCTCTCCATCACTTTATGTTACTGTCCACCTCTCCATCACCTCTCCATCACTTTATGTTACTGTCCACCTCTCCATCACCTCTCCATCACTTATGTTACTGTCCACCTCTCCATCACTTAATGTTACTGTCCACCTCTCCATCACCTCTCCATCACTTAATGTTACTGTCCACCTCTCCATCACTTAATGTTACTGTCCACCTCTCCATCACTTTATGTTACTGTCCACATCTCCATCACCTCTCCATCACCTCTCCATCACTTTATGTTACTGTCCACCTCTCCATCACTTTAATGTTACTGTCCACCTCTCCATCACCTCTCCATCACTTTATGTTACTGTCCACCTCTCCATCACTTTATGCTACTGTCCACCTCTCATCACCTCTCCATCACTTTATGTTACTGTTCACCTCTCCATCACCTCTCCATCACTTTATGTTACTGTCCACCTCTCCATCACTTTATGTTACTGTCCACCTCTCCATCACCTCTCCATCACTTTATGTTACTGTCCACCTCTCCATCACCTCTCCATCACTTTATGTTACTGTCCACATCTCCATCACTTTATGTTACTGTTCACCTCTCCATCACTTTATGTTACTGTCCACATCTCCATCACCTCTCCATCACCTCTCCATCACTTTATGTTACTGTTCACCTCTTCATCACTTTATGTTACTGTCCACGCTCTCCATCACCACTCCATCACTTTATGTTACTGTCCACCTCTCCATCACCTCTCCATCACTTTATGTTACTGTCCACCTCTCCATCACCTCTCCATCACTGATGTTACTGTTCACCTCTCCATCACTTTATGTTACTGTCCACCTCTCCATCACCTCTCCATCACTTTATGTTACTGTTCTCCTCTCCATCACCTCTCCATCACTGTATGTTACTGTTCACCCTCTCCATCACTTTATGTTACTGTCCACCTCTCCATCACCTCTCCATCACTTTATGTTACTGTTCTCCTCTCCATCACCTCTCCATCACTTTATGTTACTGTCCACCTCTCCATCACCTCGCCATCACTTTATGTTACTGTTCTCCTCTCCATCACCCTCTCATCACTTTATGTTACTGTCACCTCTCCATCACCTCTCCATCACTTTATGTTACTGTTGCTCCTCTCCATCACCTCTCCATCACTTTATGTTACATCTCACCTCTCCATCACTTTATGTTACTGTTCACCTCTCCATCACCCTCTCCATCACTTTATGTTACTGTTCTCCTCTCCATCACCTCTCTATCACTTTATGTTACTGTCCACCTCTCCATCACCCTCTCCACCACTTTATGTTACTGTTCTCCCTCTCCATCACCTCTCTATCACTTTATGTTACTGTCCCACCTCTCACATCCCTCTCCATCACTTTATGTTACTGTCCACCTCTCCATCACCTCTCCATCACTTTATGTTACTGTCCACCTCTCCATCACCTCTCCTCACTTTATGTTACTGTCCACCTCTCCATCACTTAATGTTACTGTCCACCTCTCCTCATCACCTCTGCCATCACTTAATGTTACTGTCCACCTCTCCATCACGTATGTACTGTCCACCTCTCCATCAACTTATGTACTGTCCACATCTCCATCACCTCTCCATCACCTCTCCATCACTTTATGTTACTGTCCACCTCTCCATCACTTTATGTTACTGTCCACCTCTCCATCACCTCTCCATCACTTTAATGTTACTGTCCACCCTCTCCATCACTTTAATGCTACTGTCACCCTCTCCACACCTCTCCATCACTTATTTACTTTTCACCTCTCCTCACCTCTCCATCACGTTATGTTACTGTCCACCTCTCCATCCACTTTATGTTACTGTCCACCTCTCCATCACCTCTCCATCACTTTATGTTCTGTCCACCTCTCCATCACCTCTCCAATCACTTTATGTTACTGTCCACATCTCCATCACTTTATGTTACTGTTCACCTCTCCATCACTTAGTGTTACTGTCCACATCTCATCAATCACCTCTCCATCACCTCTCCATCACTTATGTTACTGTTCACCTCTCCATCACTTTATGTTACTGTCCACATCTCCATCACCTCTCCATCACCTCTCCATCACTTTATGTTACTGTCCACCTCGCATCACCTCTCCATCACTTTATGTTACTGTCCACCTCTCCATCACCATCTCTCATCACTTTATGTTACTGTCCACCTCTCCATCACCTCTCCATCACTTTATGTTACTGTCCACCTCTCCATCACCTCTCCATCACTTTATGTTACTGTCCACCTCTCCATCACCTCTCCATCACCTCTCCATCACTGTATGTTACTGTTCACCTCTCCATCACTTTATGTTACTGTCCACCTCTCCATCACCTCTCCATCACTTTATGTTACTGTTCTCCTCTCCATCACCTCTCCATCACTTTATGTTACTGTCCACCTCTCCATCACCTCTCCATCACTTTATGTTACTGTTCTCCTCTCCATCACCTCTCCATCACTTTATGTTATTGTCCACCTCTCCATCCGTCTCCATCACTTTAAGTTACTGTCCACCTCTCCATCACTTTATGCTACTGTACACCCCTCTCCATCACCCCTCTCCATCACTTTATGTTACTGTTCACCTCTCCATCACCTCTCCATCACTTGATGTTACTGTCCATCTCTCCATCACTTTATGTTACTGTTCACCTCTCCTCACCTCTCCATCACTTTAGGTTACTGTCCCACCTCTCCATCACTTGTATGTTACTGTCCACCTCTCCATCACCTCTCCATCACTTTATGTTACTGTCCACCTCTCCATCACCTCTCCATCACCCTCCATCACTTTATGTTACTGTCCACCTCTCCATCACTTTATGTTACTGTCCACATCTCCATCACCTCTCCATCACCTCTCCATCACTTTATGTTACTGTTCACCTCTTCATCACTTTATGTTACTGTCCACCTCTCCATCACCTCTCCATCACTTTATGTTACTGTCCACCTCTCCATCACCTCTCCATCACTTTATGTTACTGTCCACCTCTCCACACCTCTCCATCAACTTATGTTACTGTTCCCTCCATCACCTCTCCATTCACCTCATCCCCCCATCACTTTAGTTACTGTCCACCTCTCCATCACCTCTCCATCACTTTATGTTACTGTCCACCTCTCCCGCACCTCTCCATCACCTCTCCATCACTGTATGTTACTGTTCACCTCTCCATCACTTTATGTTACTGTCCACCTCTTCCATCACCTCTCCATCACTTTATGTTACTGTTCTACTCTCCATCACCTCTCCATCACTTATGTTACTGTCCACCTCTCCATCACCTCTCCATCACTTTATGTTACTGTTCTCCTCTCCATCACCTCTCCTCACTTGTATGTTATTGTCCACCTCTCCATCACCTCTCCATCATTTATGTTACTGTTCTCCTCTCCATCACCTCTCCATCACTTTATGTTACATCGCACCTCTCCATCACTTTATGTTAACTGTTCACCTCTCCATCACCTCTCCATCACTTTAAGTTACGGTTCTCCTCTCCATCACCTCTCCATCACTTTATGTTACTGTCCACCTCTCCATCACCTCTCCATCACTTTATGTTACTGTCCACCTCTCCATCACCTCTCCATCACTTTATGTTACTGTCCACCTCTCCATCACCTCTCCATCACTTTATGTCACTGTCCACCTCTCCATCACTTAATGTTACTGTCCACCTCTCCATCACCTCTCCATCACTTAATGTTACTGTCCACCTCTCCATCACTTAATGTTACTGTCCACCTCTCCATCACTTTATGTTACTGTCCACATCTCCATCACCTCTCCATCACCTCTCCATCACTTTATGTTACTGTCCACCTCTCCATCACTTTATGTTACTGTCCACCTCTCCATCACCTCTCCATCACTTTATGTTACTGTCCACCTCTCCATCACTTTATGCTACTGTCCACCTCTCCATCACCTCTCCATCACTTTATGTTACTGTTCACCTCTCCATACACCTCTCCATCACTTTATGTTACTGTCCACCTCTCCATCACTTTATGTTACTGTCCACCTCTCCATCACCTCTCCATCACTTTAGGTTACTGTCCACCTCTCCATCACCTCTCCATCACTTATGTTACTGTCCACATCTCCATCACTTTATGTTACTGTCCACATCTCCATCACCTCTCCATCACCTCTCCATCACTTTATGTTACTGTTCACCTCTCCATCACTTTATGTTACTGTTCACCTCTCCATCACCTCTCCATCACCTCTCCATCCACTTTATGTTACTGTCCACCTCTCCATCACCTCTCCATCACTTTATGTTACTGTCCACCTCTCCATCACCTCTCCATCACTTTATGTTACTGTCCACCTCTCCATCACCTCTCCATCACTTTATGTTACTGTCCACCTCTCCATCACCTCTCCATCACTTTATGTTACTGTCCACCTCTCCATCACCTCTCATCACCTCTCCATCACTGTATGTTACTGTTCACCTCTCCATCACTTATGTTACTGTCCACCCTCTCCATCACCTCTCCATCACTTTATTTACTGTTCTCCTCTCCATCACCTCTCCATCACTTTATGTTACTGTCCACCTCTCCATCACCTCTCCATCACTTTATGTTACTGTTCTCCGTCTCCATCACCTCTCCATCACTTTATGTTATTGTCCACCTCTCCATCCGTCTCCATCACTTTAAGTTACTGTCCACCTCTCCATCACTTTATGCTACTGTACACCTCTCCATCACCTCTCCATCACTTTATGTTACTGTTCACCTCTCCATCACCTCTCCATCACTTTATGTTACTGTCCATCTCTCCATCACTTTATGTTACTGTTCACCTCTCCATCACCTCTCCATCACTTTATGTTACTGTCCACCTCTCCATCACTTTATGTTACTGTCCCCTTCTCCATCACCTCTCCATCACTTTATGTTACTGTCCACCTCTCCATCACCTCTCATCACTTTATGTTACTGTCCACCTCTCCATCACCTCTCCATCACTTTATGTTACTGTCCACCTCTCCATCACCTCTCCATCACTTTATGTTACTGTCCACCTCGCCATCACCTCTCCATCACTTTATGTTACTGTCCACCTCTCCATCACCTCTCCATCACCTCTCCATCACTGTATGTTACTGTTCACCTCTCCATCACTTTATGTTACTGTCCACCTCTCCATCACCTCTCCATCACTTATGTTACTGTTCTACTCTCCATCACCTCTCCATCACTTTATGTTACTGTCCACCTCTCCATCACCTCTTCCCATCACTTTATGTTACTGTTCTCCTCTCCATCACCTCTCCATCACTTTATGTTTATTGTCCACCTCTCCATCACCTCTCCATCACTTTATGTTACTGTTCTCCTCTCCATCACCTCTCCATCACTTATGTTACATCTCACCTCTCCATCACTTTATGTTACTGTTCACCTCTCCATCACCTCTCCATCACTTTAAGTTACTGTTCTCCTCTCCATCACCTCTCCATCACTTTATGTTACTGTCCACCTCTCCATCACCTCTCCATCACTTTATGTTACTGTCCACCTCTCCATCACCTCTCCATCACTTTATGTTACTGTCCACCTCTCCATCACCTCTCCATCACTTTATGTCACTGTCCACCTCTCCATCACTTAATGTTACTGTCCACCTCTCCATCCCATCACTCTCCATCACTTAATGTTACTGTCCACCTCTCCATCACTTAATTGTTACTGGTCCACCTCTCCATCACTTTATGTTACTGTCCACCTCTCCATCACCACTCCATCACTTTATGTTACTGTCCACCTCTCCATCACCTCTCCATCACTTTATGTTACTGTTTCTCCTCTCCATCACCTCTCCATCACTTTATGTTACTGTCCACCTCTCCATCACCTCTCCATCACTTTATGTTACTGTTCTCCTCTCCATCACCTCTCCATCACTTTATGTTACTGTCCACCTCTCCATCACCTCTCCATCACTTTATGTTACTGTTCTCCTCTCCATCACCTCTCCATCACTTTATGTTACATCTCACCTCTCCATCACTTTATGTTACTGTTCACCTCTCCATCACCTCTCCATCACTTTATGTTACTGTTCTCCTCTCCATCACCTCTCTATCACTTTATGTTACTGTCCACCTCTCCATCACCTCTCCACCACTTTATGTTACTGTTCTCCTCTCCATCACCTCTCTATCACTTTATGTTACTGTCCACCTCTCCATCACCTCTCCATCACTTTATGTTACTGTCCACCTCTCCATCACCTCTCCATCACTTTATGTTACTGTCCACCTCTCCATCACCTCTCCATCACTTTATGTTACTGTCCACCTCTCCATCACTTAATGTTACTGTCCACCTCTCCATCACCACCTCTCCATCACTTATGTTACTGTCCACCTCTCCATCACTTAATGTTACTGTCCACCTCTCCATCACTTTATGTTACTGTCCACATCTCCATCACCTCTCCATCACCTCTCCATCACTTTATGTTACTGTCCACCTCTCCATCACTTTATGTTACTGTCCACCTCTCCATCACCTCTCCATCACTTTATGTTACTGTCCCACCTCTCCATCACTTTATGCTACTGTCCACCTCTCCATCACCTCTCCATCACTTTATGTTACGTTCACCTCTCCATCACACCTCTCCATCACTTTATGTTACTGTCCACCTCTCCATCACTTTATGTTACTGTCCACCTCTCCATCAACCTCTCCATCACTTTATGTTACTGTCCACCTCTCCATCACCTCTCCATCACTTGTATGTTACTGTCCACATCTCCATCACTTTATGTTACTGTTCACCTCTCCATCACTTTATGTTACTGTCCACATCTCCATCACCTCTCCATCACCTCTCCATCACTTTATGTTACTGTTCACCTCTTCATCACTTTATGTTACTGTCCACCTCTCCATCACCACTCCATCACTTTATGTTACTGTCCACCTCTCCATCACCTTCTCCATCACTTTATGTTACTGTCCACCTCTCCATCACCTCTCCATCACTGTATGTTACTGTTCACCTCTCCATCACTTTATGTTACTGTCCACCTCTCCATCACCTCTCCATCACTTTAGTTACTGTTCTCCTCTCCATCACCTCTCCATCACTGTATGTTACTGTTCACACTCTCCATCACTTTATGTTACTGTCCACCTCTCCATCACCTCTCCATCACTTTATGTTTACTGTTCTCCTCTCCATCACACTCTCCATCACTTATGTTACTGTCCACCTCTCCATCACCTCTCCATCACTTTATGTTACTGTTCTCCTCTCCATCACCTCTCCATCACTGTATGTTACTGTCCACCTCTCCATCACCTCTCCATCACTTTATGTTACTGTTCTCTCCTCTACCCATCACCTCTCCATCACTTTATGTTACATCTCACCTCCTCCATCACTTTATGTTACTGTTCACCTCTCCATCACCTCTCCATCACTTTATGTTACTGTTCTCCGCTCCATCACCTCTCTATCACTTTAATGTTACTGTCCACCTCTCCATCACCTCTCCACCACTTTATGTTACTGTTCTCCTCTCCATCACCTCTCTATCACTTTAATGTTACTGTCCACCTCTCCATCACCTCTCCATCACTTTATGTTACTGTCCACCTCTCCATCACCTCTCCATCACTTTATGTTACTGTCCACCTCTCCATCACCTCTCCATCACTTTATGTTACTGTCCACCTCTCCATCACTTAATGTTACTGTCCACCTCTCCATCACCTCTCCATCACTTAATGTTACTGTCCACCTCTCCATCACTTAATGTTACTGTCCACCTCTCCATCACTTTATGTTACTGTCCACATCTCCATCACCTCTCCATCACCTCTCCATCACTTTATGTTACTGTCCACCTCTCCATCACTTTATGTTACTGTCCACCTCTCCATCACCTCTCCATCACTTTATGTTACTGTCCACCTCTCCATCACTTTATGCTACTGTCCACCTCTCCATCACCTCTCCATCACTTTATGTTACTGTCCACCTCTCCATCACCTCTCCATCACTTTATGTTACTGTCCACCTCTCCATCACCTCTCCATCACTTTATGTTACTGTCCACCTCTCCATCACTTTATGTTACTGTTCACCTCTCCATCACTTTATGTTACTGTCCACATCTCCATCACCTCTCCATCACCTCTCCATCACTTTATGTTACTGTCCACATCTCCATCACTTTATGTTACTGTCCACATCTCCATCACCTCTCCATCACCTCTCCATCACTTTATGTTACTGTTCACCTCTCCATCACTTTATGTTACTGTCCACCTCTCCATCACCTCTCCATCACCTCTCCATCACTTTATGTTACTGTCCACCTCTCCATCACCTCTCCATCACTTTATGTTACTGTCCACCTCTCCATCACCTCTCCATCACTTTATGTTACTGTCCACCTCTCCATCACCTCTCCATCACTTTATGTTACTGTCCACCTCTCCATCACCTCTCCATCACTTTATGTTACTGTCCACCTCTCCATCACCTCTCCATCACCTCTCCATCACTGTATGTTACTGTTCACCTCTCCATCACTTTATGTTACTGTCCACCTCTCCATCACCTCTCCATCACTTTATGTTACTGTTCTCCTCTCCATCACCTCTCCATCACTTTATGTTACTGTCCACCTCTCCATCACCTCTCCATCACTTTATGTTACTGTTCTCCTCTCCATCACCTCTCCATCACTTTATGTTACTGTCCACCTCTCCATCACCTCTCCATCACTTTATGTTACTGTCCACCTCTCCATCACTTTATGCTACTGTACACCTCTCCATCACCTCTCCATCACTTTATGTTACTGTTCACCTCTCCATCACCTCTCCATCACTTTATGTTACTGTCCATCTCTCCATCACTTTATGTTACTGTCCACCTCTCCATCACCTCTCCATCACTTTATGTTACTGTCCACCTCTCCATCACTTTATGTTACTGTCCACCTCTCCATCACCTCTCCATCACTTTATGTTACTGTCCACCTCTCCATCACCTCTCCATCACTTTATGTTACTGTCCACCTCTCCATCACCTCTCCATCACTTTATGTTACTGTCCACCTCTCCATCACCTCTCCATCACTTTATGTTACTGTCCACCTCTCCATCACCTCTCCATCACTTTATGTTACTGTCCACCTCTCCATCACCTCTCCATCACCTCTCCATCACTGTATGTTACTGTTCACCTCTCCATCACTTTATGTTACTGTCCACCTCTCCATCACCTCTCCATCACTTTATGTTACTGTTCTACTCTCCATCACCTCTCCATCACTTTATGTTACTGTCCACCTCTCCATCACCTCTCCATCACTTTATGTTACTGTTCTCCTCTCCATCACCTCTCCATCACTTTATGTTACTGTCCACCTCTCCATCACCTCTCCATCACTTTATGTTACTGTTCACCTCTCCATCACCTCTCCATCACTTTATGTTACATCTCACCTCTCCATCACTTTATGTTACTGTCCACCTCTCCATCACCTCTCCATCACTTTATGTTACTGTTCTCCTCTCCATCACCTCTCCATCACTTTATGTTACTGTCCACCTCTCCATCACCTCTCCATCACTTTATGTTACTGTCCACCTCTCCATCACCTCTCCATCACTTTATGTTACTGTCCACCTCTCCATCACCTCTCCATCACTTTATGTTACTGTCCACCTCTCCATCACTTAATGTTACTGTCCACCTCTCCATCACCTCTCCATCACTTTATGTTACTGTCCACCTCTCCATCACTTAATGTTACTGTCCACCTCTCCATCACTTTATGTTACTGTCCACCTCTCCATCACCTCTCCATCACTTTATGTTACTGTCCACCTCTCCATCACCTCTCCATCACTTTATGTTACTGTTCACCTCTCCATCACCTCTCCATCACTTTATGTTACTGTCCACCTCTCCATCACCTCTCCATCACTTTATGTTACTGTTCTCCTCTCCATCACCTCTCCATCACTTTATGTTACTGTCCACCTCTCCATCACCTCTCCATCACTTTATGTTACTGTTCACCTCTCCATCACCTCTCCATCACTTTATGTTACTCTCACCTCTCCATCACTTTATGTTACTGTTCACCTCTCCATCACCTCTCCATCACTTTATGTTACTGTTCTCCTCTCCATCACCTCTCCATCACTTTATGTTACTGTCCACCTCTCCATCACCTCTCCATCACTTTATGTTACTGTTCTCCTCTCCATCACCTCTCCATCACTTTATGTTACTGTCCACCTCTCCATCACCTCTCCATCACTTTATGTTACTGTCCACCTCTCCATCACCTCTCCATCACTTTATGTTACTGTCCACCTCTCCATCACCTCTCCATCACTTTATGTTACTGTCCACCTCTCCATCACTTTATGTTACTGTCCACCTCTCCATCACCTCTCCATCACTTATGTTACTGTCCACCTCTCCATCACTTTAATGTTACTGTCCACCTCTCCATCACTTTATGTTACTGTCCACATCTCCATCACCTCTCCATCACCTCTCCATCACTTTATGTTACTGTCCACCTCTCCATCACTTTATGTTACTGTCCACCTCTCCATCACCTCTCCATCACTTTATGTTACTGTCCACCTCTCCATCACTTTATGCTACTGTCCACCTCTCCATCACCTCTCCATCACTTTATGTTACTGTCCACCTCTCCATCACCTCTCCATCACTTTATGTTACTGTCCACCTCTCCATCACCTCTCCATCACTTTATGTTACTGTCCACCTCTCCATCACTTTATGTTACTGTCCACCTCTCCATCACTTTATGTTACTGTCCACCTCTCCATCACCTCTCCATCACCTCTCCATCACTTTATGTTACTGTCCACCTCTCCATCACTTTATGTTACTGTCCACATCTCCATCACCTCTCCATCACCTCTCCATCACTTTATGTTACTGTTCACCTCTCCATCACTTTATGTTACTGTTCACCTCTCCATCACCTCTCCATCACCTCTCCATCACTTTATGTTACTGTCCACCTCTCCATCACCTCTCCATCACTTTATGTTACTGTCCACCTCTCCATCACCTCTCCATCACTTTATGTTACTGTCCACCTCTCCATCACCTCTCCATCACTTTATGTTACTGTCCACCTCTCCATCACCTCTCCATCACTTTATGTTACTGTCCACCTCTCCATCACCTCTCCATCACCTCTCCATCACTGTATGTTACTGTTCACCTCTCCATCACTTTATGTTACTGTCCACCTCTCCATCACCTCTCCATCACTTTATGTTACTGTTCTCCTCTCCATCACCTCTCCATCACTTTATGTTACTGTCCACCTCTCCATCACCTCTCCATCACTTTATGTTACTGTTCTCCTCTCCATCACCTCTCCATCACTTTATGTTACTGTCCACCTCTCCATCACCTCTCCATCACTTTATGTTACTGTCCACCTCTCCATCACTTTATGTTACTGTCCACCTCTCCATCACCTCTCCATCACTTTATGTTACTGTTCACCTCTCCATCACCTCTCCATCACTTTATGTTACTGTCCATCTCTCCATCACTTTATGTTACTGTTCACCTCTCCATCACCTCTCCATCACTTTATGTTACTGTCCACCTCTCCATCACTTTATGTTACTGTCCACCTCTCCATCACCTCTCCATCACTTTATGTTACTGTCCACCTCTCCATCACCTCTCCATCACTTTATGTTACTGTCCACCTCTCCATCACCTCTCCATCACTTTATGTTACTGTCCACCTCTCCATCACCTCTCCATCACTTTATGTTACTGTCCACCTCTCCATCACCTCTCCATCACTTTATGTTACTGTCCACCTCTCCATCACCTCTCCATCACCTCTCCATCACTGTATGTTACTGTTCACCTCTCCATCACTTTATGTTACTGTCCACCTCTCCATCACCTCTCCATCACTTTATGTTACTGTTCTACTCTCCATCACCTCTCCATCACTTTATGTTACTGTCCACCTCTCCATCACCTCTCCATCACTTTATGTTACTGTTCACCTCTCCATCACCTCTCCATCACTTTATGTTACTGTCCACCTCTCCATCACCTCTCCATCACTTTATGTTACTGTTCTCCTCTCCATCACCTCTCCATCACTTTATGTTACTCTCACCTCTCCATCACTTTATGTTACTGTCCACCTCTCCATCACCTCTCCATCACTTTATGTTACTGTTCTCCTCTCCATCACCTCTCCATCACTTTATGTTACTGTCCACCTCTCCATCACCTCTCCATCACTTTATGTTACTGTCCACCTCTCCATCACCTCTCCATCACTTTATGTTACTGTCCACCTCTCCATCACCTCTCCATCACTTTATGTTACTGTCCACCTCTCCATCACTTTATGTTACTGTCCACCTCTCCATCACCTCTCCATCACTTAATGTTACTGTCCACCTCTCCATCACTTATGTTACTGTCCACCTCTCCATCACTTTATGTTACTGTCCACCTCTCCATCACCTCTCCATCACTTTATGTTACTGTCCACCTCTCCATCACCTCTCCATCACTTTATGTTACTGTTCTCCTCTCCATCACCTCTCCATCACTTTATGTTACTGTCCACCTCTCCATCACCTCTCCATCACTTTATGTTACTGTTCTCCTCTCCATCACCTCTCCATCACTTTATGTTACTGTCCACCTCTCCATCACCTCTCCATCACTTTATGTTACTGTTCTCCTCTCCATCACCTCTCCATCACTTTATGTTACTGTCTCACCTCTCCATCACTTTATGTTACTGTTCACCTCTCCATCACCTCTCCATCACTTTATGTTACTGTTCTCCTCTCCATCACCTCTCTATCACTTTATGTTACTGTCCACCTCTCCATCACCTCTCCATCACTTTATGTTACTGTTTCTCCTCTCCATCACCTCTCATCACTTTATGTTACTGTCCACCTCTCCATCACCTCTCCATCACTTTATGTTACTGTCCACCTCTCCATCACCTCTCCATCACTTTATGTTACTGTCCACCTCTCCATCACCTCTCCATCACTTTATGTTACTGTCCACCTCTCCATCACTTAATGTTACTGTCCACCTCTCCATCACCTCTCCATCACTTAATGTTACTGTCCACCTCTCCATCACTTAATGTTACTGTCCACCTCTCCATCACTTTATGTTACTGTCCACATCTCCATCACCTCTCCATCACCTCTCCATCACTTTATGTTACTGTCCACCTCTCCATCACTTTATGTTACTGTCCACCTCTCCATCACCTCTCCATCACTTTATGTTACTGTCCACCTCTCCATCACTTTATGCTACTGTCCACCTCTCCATCACCTCTCCATCACTTTATGTTACTGTTCACCTCTCCATCACCTCTCCATCACTTTATGTTACTGTCCACCTCTCCATCACTTTATGTTACTGTCCACCTCTCCATCACCTCTCCATCACTTTATGTTACTGTCCACCTCTCCATCACCTCTCCATCACTTTATGTTACTGTCCACATCTCCATCACTTTATGTTACTGTTCACCTCTCCATCACTTTATGTTACTGTCCACATCTCCATCACCTCTCCATCACCTCTCCATCACTTTATGTTACTGTTCACCTCTTCATCACTTTATGTTACTGTCCACCTCTCCATCACCTCTCCATCACTTTATGTTACTGTCCACCTCTCCATCACCTCTCCATCACTTTATGTTACTGTCCACCTCTCCATCACCTCTCCATCACTTTATGTTACTGTCCCACCTCTCCATCACTTTATGTTACTGTCCACCTCTCCATCACCTCTCCATCACTTTATGTTACTGTCCACCTCTCCATCACCTCTCCATCACTGTACTGTTACTCTCCATCACCTCTCCATCACTTTATGTTACTGTCCACCTCTCCATCACCTCTCCATCACCTCTCCATCACTGTATGTTCCTGTCCATCACCTCTCCATCACTTTATGTTACTGTCCACCTCTCCATCACCTCTCCATCACTTTATGTTACTGTTCTACTCTCCATCACCTCTCCATCACTTTATGTTACTGTCCACCTCTCCATCACCTCTCCATCACTTTATGTTACTGTTCTCCTCTCCATCACCTCTCCATCACTTTATGTTATTGTCCACCTCTCCATCACCTCTCCATCACTTTATGTTACTGTTTCCTCTCCATCACCTCTCCATCACTTTATGTTACATCTCACCTCTCCATCACTTTATGTTACTGTTCACCTCTCCATCACCTCTCCATCACTTTAAGTTACTGTTCTCCTCTCCATCACCTCTCCATCACTTTATGTTACTGTCCACCTCTCCATCACCTCTCCATCACTTTATGTTACTGTCCACCTCTCCATCACCTCTCCATCACTTTATGTTACTGTCCACCTCTCCATCACCTCTCCATCACTTTATGTTACTGTCCACCTCTCCATCACTTAATGTTACTGTCCACCTCTCCATCACCTATCCATCACTTAATGTTACTGTCCCCTCTCCATCACTTAATGTTACTGTCCACCTCTCCATCACTTTATGTTACTGTCCACATCTCCATCACCTCTCCATCACCTCTCCATCACTTGTATGTTACTGTCCAACCTCTCCATCACTTTATGTTACTGGTCCACCTCTCCATCACCTCGTCCATCACTTTATGTTACTGTCCACCTCTCCATCACTTTATGCTACTGTCCACCTCTCCATCACCTCTCCATCACTTTATGGTTACTGTTCACCTCTCCATCACCTCTCCATCACTTATGTTACTGTCCACCTCTCCATCACTTTATGTTACTGTCCACCTCTCCATCACCTCTCCATCACTTTATGTTACTGTCCACCTCTCCATCACCTCTCCATCACTTTATGTTACTGTCCACATCTCCATCACTTTATGTTACTGTTCACCTCTCCATCACTTTATGTTACTGTCCACATCTCCATCACCTCTCCATCACCTCTCCATCACTTTATGTTACTGTTCACCTCTCCATCACTTTATGTTACTGTTCACCTCTCCATCACCTCTCCATCACCTCTCCATCACTTTATGTTACTGTCCACCTCTCCATCACCTCTCCATCACTTTATGTTACTGTCCACCTCTCCATCACCTCTCCATCTCTTTATGTTACTGTCCACCTCTCCATCACCTCTCCATCACTTTAGGTTACTGTCCACCTCTCCATCACCTCTCCATCACTTTATGTTACTGTCCACCTCTCCATCACCTCTCCATCCACCTCTCCATCACTGTATGTTACTGTTCACCTCTCCATCACTTTATGTTACTGTCCACCTCTCCATCACCTCTCCATCACTTTATGTTACTGTTCTCCTCTCCATCACCTCTCCATCACTTTATGATTACTGTCCACCTCTCCATCACCTCTCCATCACTTTATGTTACTGTTCTCCTCTCCATCACCTCTCCATCACTTTATGTTATTGTCCACCTCTCCATCCGTCTCCATCACTTTAAGTTACTGTCCACCTCTCCATCACTTTATGCTACTGTACACCTCTCCATCACCTCTCCATCACTTTATGTTACTGTTCACCTCTCCATCACCTCTCCATCACTTTATGTTACTGTCCATCTCTCCATCACTTTATGTTACTGTTCACCTCTCCATCACCTCTCCATCACTTTATGTTACTGTCCACCTCTCCATCACTTTATGTTACTGTCCACCTCTCCATCACCTCTCCATCACTTTATGTTACTGTCCACCTCTCCATCACCTCTCCATCACCTCTCCATCACTTTATGTTACTGTCCACCTCTTCCATCACTTTATGTTACTGTCCACATCTCCATCACCTCTCCATCACCTCTCCATCACTTTATGTTACTGTTCACCTCTTCATCACTTTATGTTACTCTCCACCTCTCCATCACCTCTCCATCACTTTATGTTACTGTCCACCTCTCCATCACCTCTCCATCACTTTATGTTACTGTCCACCTCTCCCATCACCTCTCCATCACTTTATGTTACTGTCCACCTCTCCATCACCTCTCCATCACTTTATGTTACTGTCCCACCTCTCCATCACCTCTCCATCACTTTATGTTACTGTCCACCTCTCCATCACCTCTCCATCACCTCTCCATCACTGTATGTTACTGTTCACCTCTCCATCACTTTATGTTACTGTCCACCTCTCCATCACCTCTCCATCACTTTATGTTACTGTTCTACTCTCCATCACCTCTCCATCACTTTATGTTACTGTCCACCTCTCCATCACCTCTCCATCACTTTATGTTACTGTTCTCCTCTCCATCACCTCTCCATCACTTTATGTTATTGTCCACCTCTCCATCACCTCTCCATCACTTTATGTTACTGTTCTCCTCTCCATCCACCTCTCCATCACTTTATGTTACATCTCACCTCTCCATCACTTTATGTTACTGTTCACCCTCTCCATCACCTCTCCATCACTTTAAGTTACTGGTTCTCCTCTCCATCACCTCTCTATCACTTTATGTTACTGTCCACCTCTCCATCACTCTCCACCACTTTATGTTACTGTTCACCTCTCCATCACTTTATGTTACTGTCCACCTCTCCATCACCTCTCCATCACTTTATGTTACTGTCCACCTCTCCATCACTTAATGTTACTGTCCACCTCTCCATCACCGCTCCATCACTTAATGTTACTGTCCACCTCTCCATCACTTAATGTTACTGTCCTCCTCTCCATCACTTTATGTTACTCTCCACATCTCCATCACCTCTCCATCACCTCTCCATCACTTTATGTTACTGTCCACCTCTCCATCACTTAATGTTACTGTCCACCTCTCCATCACCTCTCCATCACTTTATGTTACTGTCCACCTCTCCATCACTTTATGCTACTGTCCACCTCTCCATCACCTCTCCATCACTTTATGTTACTGTCCACCTCTCCATCACTTTATGCTACTGTCCACCTCTCCATCACCTCTCCATCACTTTATGTTACTGTTCACCTCTCCATCACCTCTCCATCACTTTATGTTACTGTCCACCTCTCCATCACTTTATGTTACTGTCCACCCCTCCATCACCTCTCCATCACTTTATGTTACTGTCCACCTCTCCATCACCTCTCCATCACCTCTCCATCACCTCTCCATCACTTTATGTTACTGTCCACATCTCCATCACTTTATGTTACTGTTCACCTCTCCATCACTTTATGTTACTGTCCACATCTCCATCACCTCTCCATCACCTCTCCATCACTTTATGTTACTGTTCACCTCTTCATCACTTTATGTTACTGTCCACGCTCTCCATCACCTCTCCATCACTTTATGTTACTGTCCACCTCTCCATCACCTCTCCATCACTTTATGTTACTGTCCACCTCTCCATCACCTCTCCATCACTTTATGTTACTGTCCACCTCTCCATCACCTCTCCATCACTTTATGTTACTGTCCACCTCTCCATCACCTCTCCATCACCCTCTCCATCACTTTATGTTACTGTCCACCTCTCCATCACTTTATGTTACTGTCCACCTCTCCATCACCTCTCCATCACTTTATGTTACTGTCCACCTCTCCATCACCTCTCCATCACCTCTCCATCACTTTATGTTACTGTCCACATCTCCATCACTTTATGTTACTGTTCACCTCTCCATCACTTTATGTTACTGTCCACATCTCCATCACCTCTCCATCACCTCTCCATCACTTTATGTTACTGTTCACCTCTTCATCACTTTATGTTACTGTCCACCTCTCCATCACCTCTCCATCACTTTATGTTACTGTCCACCTCTCCATCACCTCTCCATCACTTTATGTTACTGTCCACCTCTCCATCACCTCTCCATCACTTTATGTTACTGTCCACCTCTCCATCACCTCTCCATCACCTCTCCATCATTGTATGTTACTGTCCACCTCTCCATCACTTTATGTTACTGTCCACCTCTCCATCACCTCTCCATCACTTTATGTTACTGTCCACCTCTCCATCACCTCTCCATCACCTCTCTATCACTTATGTTACTGTCCACCTCTCCATCACCTCTCCACCACTTTATGTTACTGTTCACCTCTCCATCACTTTATGTTACTGTCCACCTCTCCATCACCTCTCCATCACTTTATGTTACTGTCCACCTCTCCATCACTTAATGTTACTGTCCACCTCTCCATCACCGCTCCATCACTTAATGTTACTGTCCACCTCTCCATCACTTAATGTTACTGTCCACCTCTCCATCACTTTATGTTACTGTCCACAACTCCATCACCTCTCCATCACCTCTCCATCACTTTATGTTACTGTCCACCTCTTCATCACTTTATGTTACTGTCCACCTCTCCATCACCTCTCCATCACTTTATGTTACTGTCCACCTCTCCATCACTTTATGCTACTGTACACCTCTCCATCACCTCTCCATCACTTTATGTTACTGTTCACCTCTCCATCACCTCTCCATCACTTTATGTTACTGTCCATCTCTCCATCACTTTATGTTACTGTTCACCACTCCATCACCTCTCCATCACTTTATGTTACTGTCCACCTCTCCATCACCTCTCCATCACTTTATGTTACTGTCCACCTCTCCATCACCTCTCCATCACCTCTCCATCACTTTATTTTACTGTCCACCTCTCCATCACTTTATGTTACTGTTCACCTCTTCATCACTTTATGTTACTGTCCACCTCTCCATCACCTCTCCATCACTTTATGTTACTGTCCACCTCTCCATCACCTCTCCATCACTTTATGTTACTGTCCACCTCTCCATCACCTCTCCATCACTTTATGTTACTGTCCACCTCTCCATCACCTCTCCATCACTTTATGTTACTGTCCACCTCTCCATCACCTCTCCATCACTTTATGTTACTGTCCACCTCTCCATCACCTCTCCATCACCTCTCCATCACTGTATGTTACTGTTCACCTCTCCATCACTTTATGTTACTGTCCACCTCTCCATCACCTCTCCATCACTTTATGTTACTGTTCTCCTCTCCATCACCTCTCCATCACTTTATGTTACTGTCCACCTCTCCATCACCTCTCCATCACTTTATGTTACTGTTCTCCTCTCCATCACCTCTCCATCACTTTATGTTATTGTCCACCTCTCCATCACCTCTCCATCACTTTATGTTACTGTTCTCCTCTCCATCACCTCTCCATCACTTTATGTTACATCTCACCCTCTCCATCACTTTATGTTACTGGTTCACCTCTCCATCACCTCTCCATCACTTTATGTTACTGTTCTCCTCTCCATCACCTCTCTATCACTTTATGTTACTGTCCACCTCTCCATCACCTCTCCACCACTTTATGTTACTGTTCACCTCTCCATCACTTTATGTTACTGTCCACCTCTCCATCACCTCTCCATCACTTTATGTTACTGTCCACCTCTCCATCACTTAATGTTACTGTCCACCTCTCCATCACCGCTCCATCACTTAATGTTACTGTCCACCTCTCCATCACTTAATGTTACTGTCCTCCTCTCCATCACTTTATGTTACTCTCCACATCTCCATCACCTCTCCATCACCTCTCCATCACTTTATGTTACTGTCCACCTCTCCATCACTTTATTTTACTGTCCACCTCTCCATCACCTCTCCATCACTTTATGTTACTGTCCACCTCTCCATCACTTTATGCTACTGTCCACCTCTCCATCACCTCTCCATCACTTTATGTTACTGTCCACCTCTCCATCACTTTATGCTACTGTCCACCTCTCCATCACCTCTCCATCACTTTATGTTACTGTCCACCTCTCCATCACTTAATGTTACTGTCCACCTCTCCATCACCGCTCCATCACTTAATGTTACTGTCCACCTCTCCATCACTTAATGTTACTGTCCACCTCTCCATCACTTTATGTTACTGTACACATCTCCATCACCTCTCCATCACCTCTCCATCACTTTATGTTACTGTCCACCTCTTCATCACTTTATGTTACTGTCCACCTCTCCATCACCTCTCCATCACTTTATGTTACTGTCCACCTCTCCATCCCTCTCCATCACTTTATGTTACTGTCCACCTCTCCATCACTTTATGCTACTGTACACCTCTCCATCACCTCTCCATCACTTTATGTTACTGTTCACCTCTCCATCACCTCTCCATCACTTTATGTTACTGTCCATCTCTCCATCACTTTATGTTACTGTTCACCACTCCATCACCTCTCCATCACTTTATGTTACTGTCCACCTCTCCATCACTTTATGTTACTGTCCACCTCTCCATCACCTCTCCATCACTTTATGTTACTGTCCACCTCTCCATCACCTCTCCATCACCTCTCCATCACTTTATGTTACTGTCCACCTTCTCCATCACTTTATGTTACTGTCCACATCTCCATCACCTCTCCATCACCTCTCCATCACTTTATGTTACTGTTCACCTCTTCAGCACTTTATGTTACTGTCCACCTCTCCATCACCTCTCCATCACTTTATGTTACTGTCCACCTCTCCATCACCTCTCCATCACTTTATGTTACTGTCCACCCTCTCCATCACCTCTACATCACTTTATGTTACGTCCACCTCTCCATCACCTCTCCATCACTTTATGTTACTGTCCACCTCTCCATCACCTCTCCATCACTTTATGTTACTGTGCCACATCTCCATCACCTCTCCATCACCTCTCCATCACTGTATGTTACTGTTCACCTCTCCATCACTTTATGTTACTGTCCACCTCTCCATCACCTCTCCATCACTTTATGTTACTGTTCTCCTCTCCATCACCTCTCCATCACTTTATGTTACTGTCCACCTCTCCATCACCTCTCCATCACTTTATGTTACTGTTCTCCTCTCCATCACCTCTCCATCACGTTATGTTATTGTCCACCTCTCCATCACCTCTCCATCACTTTATGTTACTGTTCTCCTCTCCATCACCTCTCCATCACTTTATGTTACATCTCACCTCTCCATCACTTTATGTTACTGTTCACCACTCCATCACCTCTCCATCACTTTATGTTACTGTTCTCCTCTCCATCACCTCTCTATCACTTTATGTTACTGTCCACCTCTCCATCACCCTCTCCACCACTTTATGTTACTGTTCACCTCTCCATCACTTTATGTTACTGTCCACCTCTCCATCACCTCTCCATCACGTTATGTTACTGTCCACCTCTCCCATCACTTAATGTTACTGTCCACCTCTCCATCACCGCTCCATCACTTAATGTTACTGTCCACCTCTCCATCACTTAATGTTACTGTCCTCCTCTCCATCACTTTATGTTACTCTCCACATCTCCATCACCTCTCCATCACCTCTCCATCACTTTATGTTACTGTCCACCTCTCCATCACTTTATTTTACTGTCCACCTCTCCATCACCTCTCCATCACTTTATGTTACTGTCCACCTCTCCATCACTTTATGCTACTGTCCACCTCTCCATCACCTCTCCATCACTTTATGTTACTGTCCACCTCTCCATCACTTCATGCTACTGTCCACCTCTCCATCACCTCTCCATCACTTTATGTTACTGTTTCACCTCTCCATCACCTCTCCATCACTTTATGTTACTGTCCACCTCTCCATCACTTTATGTTACTGTCCACCTCTCCATCACCTCTCCATCACTTTATGTTACTGTCCACCTCTCCATCACCTCTCCATCACCTCTCCATCACCTCTCCATCACTTTATGTTACTGTCCACATCTCCATCACTTTATGTTACTGTTCACCTCTCCATCACTTTATGTTACTGTCCACATCTCCATCACCTCTCCATCACCTCTCCATCACTTTATGTTACTGTTCACCTCTTCATCACTTTATGTTACTGTCCACCTCTCCATCACCTCTCCATCACTTTATGTTACTGTCCACCTCTCCATCACCTCTCCATCACTTTATGTTACTGTCCACCTCTCCATCACCTCTCCATCACTTTATGTTACTGTCCACCTCTCCCATCACCCTCTCCATCACTTTATGTTACTGTCCACCTCTCCATCACCTCTCCATCACCTTCTCCATCACTTTATGTTACTGTCCACCTCTCCATCACTTTATGTTACTGTCCACCTCTCCATCACCTCTCCATCACTTTATGTTACTGTCCACCTCTCCATCACCTCTCCATCACCTCTCCATCACTTTATGTTACTGTCCACATCTCCATCACTTTATGTTACTGTTCACCTCTCCATCACTTTATGTTACTGTCCACATCTCCATCACCTCTCCATCACCTCTCCATCACTTTATGTTACTGTTCACCTCTTCATCACTTTATGTTACTGTCCACCTCTCCATCACCTCTCCATCACTTTATGTTACTGTCCACCTCTCCATCACCTCTCCATCACTTTATGTTACTGTCCACCTCTCCATCACCTCTCCATCACTTTATGTTACTGTCCACCTCTCCATCACCTCTCCATCACCTCTCCATCATTGTATGTTACTGTCCACCTCTCCATCACTTTATGTTACTGTCCACCTCTCCATCACCTCTCCATCACTTTATGTTACTGTCCACCTCTCCATCACCTCTCCATCACCTCTCTATCACTTTATGTTACTGTCCACCTCTCCATCACCTCTCCACCACTTTATGTTACTGTTCACCTCTCCATCACTTTATGTTACTGTCCACCTCTCCATCACCTCTCCATCACTTTATGTTACTGTCCACCTCTCCATCACTTAATGTTACTGTCCACCTCTCCATCTCCGCTCCATCACTTAATGTTACTGTCCACCTCTCCATCACTTAATGTTACTGTCCTCCTCTCCATCACTTTATGTTACTGTCCACATCTCCATCACCTCTCCATCACCTCTCCATCACTTTATGTTACTGTCCACCTCTCCATCACTTTATTTTACTGTCCACCTCTCCATCACCTCTCCATCACTTTATGTTACTGTCCACCTCTCCATCACTTTATGCTACTGTCCACCTCTCCATCACCTCTCCATCACTTTATGTTACTGTCCACCTCTCCATCACTTAATGTTACTGTCCACCTCTCCATCACCGCTCCATCACTTAATGTTTACTGTCCACCTCTCCATCACTTAATGTTACTGTCCACCTCTCCATCACTTTATGTTACTGTCCACATCTCCATCACCTCTCCATCACCTCTCCATCACTTTATGTTACTGTCCACCTCTTCATCACTTTATGTTACTGTCCACCTCTCCATCACCTCTCCATCACTTTATGTTACTGTCCACCTCTCCATCCCTCTCCATCACTTTATGTTACTGTCCACCTCTCCATCACTTTATGCTACTGTACACCTCTCCATCACCTCTCCATCACTTTATGTTACTGTTCACCTCTCCATCACTTCTCCATCACTTTATGTTACTGTCCATCTCTCCATCACTTTATGTTACTGTTCACCACTCCATCACCTCTCCATCACTTTATGTTACTGTCCACCTCTCCATCACTTTATGTTACTGTCCACCTCTCCATCACCTCTCCATCACTTTATGTTACTGTCCACCTCTCCATCACCTCTCCATCACCTCTCCATCACTTTATGTTACTGTCCACCTCTCCATCACTTTATGTTACTGTCCACATCTCCATCACCTCTCCATCACCTCTCCATGCACTTTATGTTACTGTTCACCTCTTCATCACTTTATGTTACTGTCCACCTCTCCATCACCTCTCCATCACTTTATGTTACTGTCCACCTCTCCATCACCTCTCCATCACTTTATGTTACTGTCCACCTCTCCATCACCTCTCCATCACTTTATGTTACTGTCCACCTCTCCATCACCTCTCCATCACTTTATGTTACTGTCCACCTCTCCATCACCTCTCCATCACTTTATGTTACTGTCCACATCTCCATCACCTCTCCATCACCTCTCCATCACTGTATGTTACTGTTCACCTCTCCATCACTTTATGTTACTGTCCCACCTCTCCATCACCTCTCCATCACTTATGTTACTGTTCTCCTCTCCATCACCTCTCCATCACTTTATGTTACTGTCCACCTCTCCATCACCTCTCCATCACTTTATGTTACTGTTCTCCTCTCCATCACCTCTCCATCACGTTATGTTATTGTCCACCTCTCCATCACCTCTCCATCACTTTATGTTACTGTTCTCCTCTCCATCACCTCTCCATCACTTTATGTTACATCTCACCTCTCCATCACTTTATGTTACTGTTCACCTCTCCATCACCTCTCCATCACTTTATGTTACTGTTCTCCTCTCCATCACCTCTCTATCACTTTATGTTACTGTCCACCTCTCCATCACCTCTCCACCACTTTATGTTAATGTTCACCTCTCCATCACTTTATGTTACTGTCCACCTCTCCATCACCTCTCCATCACGTTATGTTACTGTCCACCTCTCCATCACTTAATGTTACTGTCCACCTCTCCATCACCGCTCCATCACTTAATGTTACTGTCCACCTCTCCATCACTTAATGTTTACTGTCCTCCTCTCCATCACTTTATATTACTCTCCACATCTCCATCACCTCTCCATCACCTCTCCATCACTTTATGTTACTGTCCACCTCTCCATCACTTTATTTTACTGTCCACCTCTCCATCACCTCTCCATCACTTTATGTTACTGTCCACCTCTCCATCACTTTATGCTACTGTCCACCTCTCCATCAACCTCTCCATCACTTTATGTTACTGTCCACCTCTCCATCACTTCATGCTACTGTCCACCTCTCCATCACCTCTCCATCACTTTATGTTACTGTTCACCTCTCCATCACCTCTCCATCACTTTATGTTACTGTCCACCTCTCCATCACTTTATGTTACTGTCCACCTCTCCATCACCTCTCCATCACTTTATGTTACTGGTCCACCTCTCCATCACCTCTCCATCACCTCTCCATCACCCTCTCCATCACTTTATGTTACTGTCCACATCTCCATCACTTTATGTTACTGTTCACCTCTCCATCACTTTATGTTACTGTCCACATCTCCATCACCTCTCCATCACCTCTCCATCACTTTATGGTTACTGTTCACCTCTTCATCACTTTATGTTACTGTCCACCTCTCCATCACCTCTCCATCACTTTATGTTACTGTCCACCTCTCCATCACCTCTCCATCACTTTATGTTACTGTCCACCTCTCCATCACCTCTCCATCACTTTATGTTACTGTCCACCTCTCCATCACCTCTCCATCACTTTATGTTACTGTCCACCTCTCCATCACCTCTCCATCACCTCTCCATCACTTTATGTTACTGTCCACCTCTCCATCACTTTATGTTACTGTCCACCTCTCCATCACCTCTCCATCACTTTATGTTACTGTCCACCTCTCCATCACCTCCTCCATCACCTCTCCATCACTTTATGTTACTGTCCACATCTCCATCACTTTATGTTACTGTTCACCTCTCCATCACTTTATGTTACTGTCCACATCTCCATCACCTCTCCATCACCTCTCCATCACTTTATGTTACTGTTCACCTCTTCATCACTTTATGTTACTGTCCACCTCTCCATCACCTCTCCATCACTTTATGTTACTGTCCACCTCTCCATCACCTCTCCATCACTTTATGTTACTGTCCACCTCTCCATCACCTCTCCATCACTTTATGTTACTGTCCACCTCTCCATCACCTCTCCATCACCTCTCCATCATTGTATGTTACTGTCCACCTCTCCATCCACTTTATGTTACTGTCCACCTCTCCATCACCTCTCCATCACTTTATGTTACTGTCCACCTCTCCATCACCTCTCCATCACCCTCTCTATCACTTTATGTTACTGTCCACCTCTCCATCACCTCTCCACCACTTTATGTTACTGTTCACCTCTCCATCACTTTAGTTACTGTCCACCTCTCCATCACCTCTCCATCACTTTATGTTACTGTCCACCTCTCCATCACTTAATGTTACTGTCCCCTCTCCATCAACCCGCTCCATCACTTAATGTTAACTGTCCACCTCTCCATCACTTAATGTTACTGTATCCTCCGCTCCATCACTTTATGTTACTGTCCACATCTCCATCACCTCTCCATCACCTCTCCATCACTTTATGTTACTGTCCACCTCTCCATCACTTTATTTTACTGTCCACCTCTCCATCAACCTCTCCATCACTTTATGTTACTGTCCCCTCTTCCATCACTTTATGCTACTGTCCAACCTCTCCATCACCTCTCCATCACTTTATGTTACTGTCCACCTCTCCATCACTTTATGCTACTGTCCACCCTCCAATCACCTCTCTCCATCACTTTATGTTAGACTGTTTCACCTCTCCATCACCTCTCCATCACTTTATGTTACTGTCCACCTCTCCATCACTTTATGTTACTGTCCACCTCTCCATCACCTCTCCATCACTTTATGTTACTGTCCAACCCTCCATCACCTCTCCATCACCTCTCCATCACCTCTCCATCACTTTATTGTTACTGTCCACATCTCCATTCACTTTATGTTTACTGTTCACCTCTAAATCACTTTATGTTACTGTCCACATCTCCATCACCTCTCCATCACCTCTCCATCACTTTATGTTACTGTTCACCTCTTCATCACTTTATGTTACTGTCCACCTCTCCATCACCTCTCCATCACTTTATGTTACTGTCCACCTCTCCATCACCTCTCCATCACTTTATGTTACTGTCCACCTCTCCATAACCTCTCCATCACTTTATGTTACTGTCCACCTCTCCATCACCTCTCCATCACTTTATGTTATTGTCCACCTCTCCATCACCTCTCCATCACTTTATGTTACTGTCCACCTCTCCATGCACCTCTCCCATCACCCTCTCCATCACTGTATTGTTACTGTTCACCTCTCCATCACTTTATGTTACTGTCCACCTCTCCATCACCTCTCCATCACTTTATGTTACTGTCCACCTCTCCATCCCTCTCCATCACTTTATGTTACTGTCCACCTCTCCATCACTTTATGTTACTGTCCACCTCTCCATCACCTCTCCATCACTTTATGTTACTGTTCACCTCTCCATCACCTCTCCATCACTTTATGTTACTGTCCACCTCTCCATCACTTTATGTTACTGTCCACCTCTCCATCACCTCTCCATCACTTTATGTTACTGTCCACCTCTCCATCCCTCTCCATCACTTTATGTTACTGTCCACCTCTCCATCACTTTATGCTACTGTACACCTCTCCATCACCTCTCCATCACTTTATGTTACTGTTCACCTCTCCATCACCTCTCCATCACTTTATGTTACTGTCCATCTCTCCATCACTTTATGTTACTGTTCACCTCTCCATCACCTCTCCATCACTTTATGTTACTGTCCACCTCTCCATCACTTTATGTTACTGTCCACCTCTCCATCACCTCTCCATCACTTTATGTTACTGTCCACCTCTCCATCACCTCTCCATCACCTCTCCATCACTTTATGTTACTGTCCACCTCTCCATCACTTTATGTTACTGTCCACATCTCCATCACCTCTCCATCACCTCTCCATCACTTTATGTTACTGTTCACCTCTTCATCACTTTATGTTACTGTCCACCTCTCCATCACCTCTCCATCACTTTATGTTACTGTCCACCTCTCCATCACCTCTCCATCACTTTATGTTACTGTCCACCTCTCCATCACCTCTCCATCACTTTATGTTACTGTCCACCTCTCCATCACCTCTCCATCACTTTATGTTACTGTCCACCTCTCCATCACCTCTCCATCACTTTATGTTACTGTCCACATCTCCATCACCTCTCCATCACCTCTCCATCACTGTATGTTACTGTTCACCTCTCCATCACTTTATGTTACTGTCCACCTCTCCATCACCTCTCCATCACTTTATGTTACTGTTCTCCTCTCCATCACCTCTCCATCACTTTATGTTACTGTCCACCTCTCCATCACTTTATGTTACTGTCTCCTCTCCATCACCTCTCCATCACTTTATGTTACTGTCCACCTCTCCATCACCTCTCCATCACTTTATGTTACTGTCTCTCCATCACTTTATGTTACTGTTCACCTCTCCATCACCTCTCCATCACTTTATGTTACTGTTCACCTCTCCATCACCTCTCCATCACTTTATGTTACTGTCCACCTCTCCATCACTTTATGTTACTGTCCTCTCCATCACCTCTCCATCACTTTATGTTACTGTCCACCTCTCCATCACCTCTCCATCACTTTATGTTACTGTCCACCTCTCCATCACTTTATGTTACTGTCCACCTCTCCATCACCTCTCCATCACTTTATGTTACTGTCCACCTCTCCATCACTTAATGTTACTGTCCACCTCTCCATCACCTCTCCATCACTTTATGTTACTGTCCACATCTCCATCACCTCTCCATCACCTCTCCATCACTTTATGTTACTGTCCACCTCTCCATCACTTTATGTTACTGTCCACATCTCCATCACCTCTCCATCACCTCTCCATCACTTTATGTTACTGTCCACCTCTCCATCACTTTATTTACTGTCCACCTCTCCATCACCTCTCCATCACTTTATGTTACTGTCCACCTCTCCATCACCTCTCCATCACTTTATGTTACTGTCCACCTCTCCATCACCTCTCCATCACTTTATGTTACTGTCCACCTCTCCATCACCTCTCCATCACTTTATGTTACTGTCCACCTCTCCATCACCTCTCCATCACTTTATGTTACTGTCCACCTCTCCATCACCTCTCCATCACCTCTCCATCACTTTATGTTACTGTCCACCTCTCCATCACTTTATGTTACTGTCCACCTCTCCATCACCTCTCCATCACTTTATGTTACTGTCCACCTCTCCATCACCTCTCCATCACTTTATGTTACTGTCCACCTCTTCACCTCTCCATCACTTTATGTTACTGTTCACCTCTCCATCACCTCTCCATCACTTTATGTTACTGTCCACCTCTCCATCACCTCTCCATCACTTTATGTTACTGTCCACCTCTCCATCACCTCTCCATCACTTTATGTTACTGTCCACCTCTCCATCACCTCTCCATCACTTTATGTTACTGTCCACCTCTCCATCACCTCTCCATCACTTTATGTTACTGTTCACCTCTCCATCACCTCTCCATCACTTTATGTTACTGTCCACCTCTCCATCACCTCTCCATCACTTTATGTTACTGTCCACCTCTCCATCACTTTATGTTACTGTCCACCTCTCCATCACCTCTCCATCACTTTATGTTACTGTCCACCTCTCCATCACTTTATGTTACTGTCCACCTCTCCATCACCTCTCCATCACTTTATGTTACTGTCCACCTCTCCATCACTTTATGTTACTGTCCACCTCTCCATCACTTTATGTTACTGTCCACATCTCCATCACCTCTCCATCACCTCTCCATCACTTTATGTTACTGTCCACCTCTCCATCACTTTATTTTACTGTCCACCTCTCCATCACCTCTCCGATCACTTTATGTTACTGTCCACCTCTCCATCACTTTATGCTACTGTCCACCTCTCCATCACCTCTCCATCACTTTATGTTACTGTCCACCTCTCCATCACTTCATGCTACTGTCCACCTCTCCATCACCTCTCCATCACTTTATGTTACTGTTCACCTCTCCATCACCTCTCCATCACTTTATGTTACTGTCCACCTCTCCATCACTTTTATGTTACTGTCCACCTCTCCATCACCTCTCCATCACTTTATGTTACTGTCCACCTCTCCATCACCTCTCCATCACCTCTCCATCACCTCTCCATCACTTTATGTTACTGTCCACATCTCCATCACTTTATGTTACTGTTCACCTTCTCCATCACTTTATGTTACTGTCCACATCTCCATCACCTCTCATCACCTCTCCATCACTTTATGTTACTGTTACCTCTTCATCACTTTATGTTACTGTCCACCTCTCCATCACCTCTCCATCACTTATGTTACTGTCCACCTCTCCATCACCTCTCCATCACTTTATGTTACTGTCCACCTCTCCATCACCTCTCCATCACTTTATGTTACTGTCCACCTCTCCATCACCTCTCCATCACTTTATGTTACTGTCCACCTCTCCATCACCTCTCCATCACCTCTCCATCACTTTATGTTACTGTCCACCTCTCCATCACTTTATGTTACTGTCCACCTCTCCATCACCTCTCCATCACTTTATGTTACTGTCCACCTCTCCATCACCTCTCCATCACCTCTCCATCACTTTATGTTTACTGTCCACATCTCCATCACTTTATGTTACTGTTCACCTCTCCATCACTTTATGTTACTGTCCACATCTCCATCACCTCTCCATCACCTCTCCATCACTTTATGTTACTGTTCACCTCTTCATCACTTTATGTTACTGTCCACCTTCTCCATCACCTCTCCATCACTTTGATGTTACTGTCCACCTCTCCATCACCTCTCCATCACTTTATGTTACTGTCCACCTCTCCATCACCTCTCCATCACTTTATGTTACTGTCCACCTCTCCATCACCTCTCCATCACTTTATGTTACTGTCCACCTCTCCATCACCTCTCCATCACCTCTCCATCACTTTATGTTACTGTCCACCTCTCCATCACTTTATGTTACTGTCCACCTCTCCATCACCTCTCCATCACTTTATGTTACTGTCCACCTCTCCATCACCTCTCCATCACCTCTCCATCACTTGTATGTTACTGTCCACATCTCCATCACTTTATGTTACTGTTCACCTCTCCATCACTTTATGTTACTGTCCACATCTCCATCACCTCTCCATCACCTCTCCATCACTTTATGTTTACTGTTCACCTCTTCATCACTTTATGTTACTGTCCACCTCTCCATCACCTCTCCATCACTTTATGTTACTGTCCACCTCTCCATCACCTCTCCATCACTTTATGTTACTGTCCACCTCTCCATCACCTCTCCATCACTTTATGTTACTGTCCACCTCTCCATCACCTCTCCATCACCTCTCCATCATTGTATGTTACTGTCCACCTCTCCATCACTTTATGTTACTGTCCACCTCTCCATCAACCTCTCCATCACTTTATGTTACTGTCCACCTCTCCATCCACCTCTCCATCACCTCTCTATCACTTTATGTTACTGTCCACCTCTCCATCACCTCTCCACCACTTTATGTTACTGTTCACCTCTCCATCACTTTATGTTACTGTCCACCTCTCCATCACCTCTCCATCACTTTATGTTACTGTCCACCTCTCCATCACTTAATGTTACTGTCCACCTCTCCATCACCGCTCCATCACTTAATGTTACTGTCCACCTCTCCATCACTTAATGTTACTGTCCTCCTCTCCATCACTTTATGTTACTGTCCACATCTCCATCACCTCTCCATCACCTCTCCATCACTTTATGTTACTGTCCACCTCTCCATCACTTTATTTTACTGTCCACCTCTCCATCACCTCTCCATCACTTTATGTTACTGTCCACCTCTCCATCACTTTATGCTACTGGTCCACCTCTCCATCACCTCTCCATCACTTTATGTTACTGTCCACCTCTCCATCACTTTATGCTACTGTCCACCTCTCCATCACCTCTCCATCACTTTATGTTACTGTTCACCTCTCCATCACCTCTCCATCACTTTATGTTACTGTCCACCTCTCCATCACTTTATGTTACTGTCCACCTCTCCATCACCTCTCCATCACTTTATGTTACTGTCCACCTCTCCATCACCTCTCCATCACCTCTCCATCACCTCTCCATCACTTTATGTTACTGTCCACATCTCCATCACTTTATGTTACTGTTCACCTCTAAATCACTTTATGTTACTGTCCACATCCTCCATCACCTCTCCATCACCTCTCCATCACTTTATGTTACTGTTCACCTCTTCATCACTTTATGTTACTGTCCACCTCTCCATCACCTCTCCATCACTTTATGGTTACTGTCCACCTCTCCATCACCTCTCCAGTCACTTTATGTTACTGTCCACCTCTCCATAACCTCTCATCACTTTATGTTACTGTCCACCTCTCCATCACCTCTCCATCACTTTATGTTATTGTCCACCTCTCCATCACCTCTCCATCACTTATGTTACTGTCCACCTCTCCATCACCTCTCCATCACCTCTCCATCACTGTATGTACTGTTCACCTCTCCATCACTTTATGTTACTGTCCACCTCTCCATCACCTCTCCATCACTTTATGTTACTGTCCACCTCTCCATCCCTCTCCATCACTTTATGTTACTGTCCACCTCTCCATCACTTTATGCTACTGTACACCCTCTCCATCACCTCTCCATCACTTATGTTACTGTTCACCTCTCCATCACCTCTCCATCACTTTATGTACTGTCCACCTCTTCATCACTTTATGTTACTGTCCACCTCTCCATCACCTCTCCATCACTTTATGTTACTGTCCACCTCTCCATCCCTCTCCATCACTTTATGTTACTGTCCACCTCTCCATCACTTTTATGCTACTGTTACACCTCTCCATCAACCTCTCCATCACTTTATGTTACTGTTCACCGCTCCATCACCTCTCCATCACTTTATGTTACTGTCCATCTCTCCATCACTTATGTTACTGTTCACCACTCCATCACCTCTCCATCACTTTATGTTTACTGTCCACCTCTCCATCACTTTATGTTACTGTCCACCTCTCCATCACCTCTCCATCACTTTATGTTACTGTCCACCTTCTCCATCACCTCTCCATCACCTCTCCATCACTTTATGTTACTGTCCACCTCTCCATCACTTTATGTTACTGTCCACATCTCCATCACCTCTCCATCACCTCTCCATCACTTTATGTTACTGTTCACCTCTTCATCACTTATGTACTGTCCACCTCTCCATCACCTCTCCATCACTTTATGTTACTGTCCACCTCTCCATCACCTCTCCATCACTTTATGTTACTGTCCACCTCTCCATCACCTCTCCATCACTTTATGTACTGGTCCACCTCTCCATCAACCTCTCCATCACTTTATGTTACTGTCCACCTCTCCATCACCTCTCCATCACTTTATGTTACTGTCCACATCTCCATCACCTCTCCATCACCTCTCCATCACTGTATGTTACTGTTCACCTCTCCATCACTTTATGTTACTGTCCACCTCTCCATCACCTCTCCATCACTTTATGTTACTGTTCTCCTCTCCATCACCTCTCCATCACTTTATGTTACTGTCCACCTCTCCATCACCTCTCCATCACTTTATGTTACTGTTCTCCTCTCCATCACCTCTCCATCACGTTATGTTATTGTCCACCTCTCCATCACCTCTCCATCACTTTATGTTACTGTTCTCCTCTCCATCACCTCTCCATCACTTTATGTTACATCTCACCTCTCCATCACTTTATGTTACTGTTCACCTCTCCATCACCTCTCCATCACTTTATGTTACTGTTCTCCTCTCCATCACCTCTCTATCACTTTATGTTACTGTCCACCTCTCCATCACCTCTCCACCACTTTATGTTACTGTTCACCTCTCCATCACTTTATGTTACTGTCCACCTCTCCATCACCTCTCCATCACGTTATGTTACTGTCCACCTCTCCATCACTTAATGTTACTGTCCACCTCTCCATCACCGCTCCATCACTTAATGTTACTGTCCACCTCTCCATCACTTAATGTTACTGTCCTCCTCTCCATCACTTTATGTTACTCTCCACATCTCCATCACCTCTCCATCACCTCTCCATCACTTTATGTTACTGTCCACCTCTCCATCACTTTATTTTACTGTCCACCTCTCCATCACCTCTCCATCACTTTATGTTACTGTCCACCTCTCCATCACTTTATGCTACTGTCCACCTCTCCATCACCTCTCCATCACTTTATGTTACTGTCCACCTCTCCATCACTTCATGCTACTGTCCACCTCTCCATCACCTCTCCATCACTTTATGTTACTGTTCACCTCTCCATCACCTCTCCATCACTTTATGTTACTGTCCACCTCTCCATCACTTTATGTTACTGTCCACCTCTCCATCACCTCTCCATCACTTTATGTTACTGTCCACCTCTCCATCACCTCTCCATCACCTCTCCATCACCTCTCCATCACTTTATGTTACTGTCCACATCTCCATCACTTTATGTTACTGTTCACCTCTCCATCACTTTATGTTACTGTCCACATCTCCATCACCTCTCCATCACCTCTCCATCACTTTATGTTACTGTTCACCTCTTCATCACTTTATGTTACTGTCCACCTCTCCATCACCTCTCCATCACTTTATGTTACTGTCCACCTCTCCATCACCTCTCCATCACTTTATGTTACTGTCCACCTCTCCATCACCTCTCCATCACTTTATGTTACTGTCCACCTCTCCATCACCTCTCCATCACTTTATGTTACTGTTCCACCTCTCCATCACCTCTCCATCACCTCTCCATCACTTTATGTTACTGTCCACCTCTCCATCACTTTATGTTACTGTCCACCTCTCCATCACCTCTCCATCACTTTATGTTACTGTCCACCTCTCCATCACCTCTCCATCACCTCTCCATCACTTTATGTTACTGTCCACATCTCCATCACTTTATGTTACTGTTCACCTCTCCATCACTTTATGTTACTGTCCACATCTCCATCACCTCTCCATCACCTCTCCATCACTTTATGTTACTGTTCACCTCTTCATCACTTTATGTTACTGTCCACCTCTCCATCACCTCTCCATCACTTTATGTTACTGTCCACCTCTCCATCACCTCTCCATCACTTTATGTTACTGTCCACCTCTCCATCACCTCTCCATCACTTTATGTTACTGTCCACCTCTCCATCACCTCTCCATCACCTCTCCATCATTGTATGTTACTGTCCACCTCTCCATCACTTTATGTTACTGTCCACCTCTCCATCACCTCTCCATCACTTTATGTTACTGTCCACCTCTCCATCACCTCTCCATCACCTCTCTATCACTTTATGTTACTGTCCACCTCTCCATTCACCTCTCCACCACTTTATGTTACTGTTCACCTCTCCATCACTTTATGTTACTGTCCACCTCTCCATCACCTCTCCATCACTTTATGTTACTGTCCACCTCTCCATCACTTAATGTTACTGTCCACCTCTCCATCTCCGCTCCATCACTTAATGTTACTGTCCACCTCTCCATCACTTAATGTTACTGTCCACATCTCCATCACCTCTCCATCACCTCTCCATCACTTTATTTTACTGTCCACCTCTCCATCACCTCTCCATCACTTTATGTTACTGTCCACCTCTCCATCACTTTATGCTACTGTCCACCTCTCCATCACCTCTCCATCACTTTATGTTACTGTCCACCTCTCCATCACTTAATGTTACTGTCCACCTCTCCATCACCGCTCCATCACTTAATGTACTGTCCACCTCTCCATCACTTAATGTTACTGTCCACCTCTCCATCACTTTATGTTACTGTCCACATCTCCATCACCTCTCCATCACCTCTCCATCACTTTATGTTACTGTCCAACCTCTTCATCACTTTATGTTACTGTCCACCTCTCCATCACCTCTCCATCACTTTATGTTACTGTCCAACCTCTCCATCACTTAATGTTACTGTCCACCTCTCCATCTCCGCTCCATCACTTAATGTTACTGTCCACCTCTCCATCACTTAATGTTACTGTCCACATCTCCATCACCTCTCCATCACCTCTCCATCACTTTATTTTACTGTCCACCTCTCCATCACCTCTCCATCACTTTATGTTACTGTCCACCTCTCCATCACTTTATGCTACTGTCCACCTCTCCATCACCTCTCCATCACTTTATGTTACTGTCCACCTCTCCATCACTTAATGTTTACTGTCCACCTCTCCATCACCGCTCCATCACTTAATGTTACTGTCCACCTCTCCATCACTTAATGTTACTGTCCACCTCTCCATCACTTTATGTTACTGTCCACATCTCCATCACCTCTCCATCACCTCTCCATCACTTTATGTTACTGTCCACCTCTTCATCACTTTATGTTACTGTCCACCTCTCCATCACCTCTCCATCACTTTATGTTACTGTCCACCTCTCCATCCCTCTCCATCACTTTATGTTACTGTCCACCTCTCCATCACTTTATGCTACTGTACACCTCTCCATCACCTCTCCATCACTTTATGTTACTGTTCACCTCTCCATCACTTCTCCATCACTTTATGTTACTGTCCATCTCTCCATCACTTTATGTTACTGTTCACCACTCCATCACCTCTCCATCACTTTATGTTACTGTCCACCTCTCCATCACTTTATGTTACTGTCCACCTCTCCATCACCTCTCCATCACTTTATGTTACTGTCCACCTCTCCATCACCTCTCCATCACCTCTCCATCACTTTATGTTACTGTCCACCTCTCCATCACTTTATGTTACTGTCCACATCTCCATCACCTCTCCATCACCTCTCCATCACCTTATGTTACTGTTCACCTCTTCATCACTTTATGTTACTGTCCACCTCTCCATCACTTAATGTTACTGTCCACCTCTCCATCACCGCTCCATCACTTAATGTTACTGTCCACCTCTCCATCACTTAATGTTACTGTCCTCCTCTCCATCACTTTATGTTACTGTCCACATCTCCATCACCTCTCCATCACCTCTCCATCACTTTATGTTACTGTCCACCTCTCCATCACTTTATTTTACTGTCCACCTCTCCATCACCTCTCCATCACTTATGTTACTGTCCACCTCTCCATCACTTTATGCTACTGTCCACCTCTCCATCACCTCTCCATCACTTTATGTTACTGTCCACCTCTCCATCACTTTATGCTACTGTCCACCTCTCCATCACCTCTCCATCACTTTATGTTACTGTTCACCTCTCCATCACCTCTCCATCACTTTATGTTACTGTCCACCTCTCCATCACTTTATGTTACTGTCCACCTCTCCATCACCTCTCCATCACTTTATGTTACTGTCCACCTCTCCATCACCTCTCCATCACCTCTCCATCACCTCTCCATCACTTTATGTTACTGTCCACATCTCCATCACTTTATGTTACTGTTCACCTCTAAATCACTTTATGTTACTGTCCACATCTCCATCACCTCTCCATCACCTCTCCATCACTTTATGTTACTGTTCACCTCTTCATCACTTTATGTTACTGTCCACCTCTCCATCACCTCTCCATCACTTTATGTTACTGTCCACCTCTCCATCACCTCTCCATCACTTTATGTTACTGTCCACCTCTCCATAACCTCTCCATCACTTTATGTTACTGTCCACCTCTCCATCACCTCTCCATCACTTTATGTTATTGTCCACCTCTCCATCACCTCTCCATCACTTTATGTTACTGTCCACCTCTCCATCACCTCTCCATCACCTCTCCATCACTGTATGTTACTGTTCACCTCTCCATCACTTTATGTTACTGTCCACCTCTCCATCACCTCTCCATCACTTTATGTTACTGTCCACCTCTCCATCCCTCTCCATCACTTTATGTTACTGTCCACCTCTCCATCACTTTATGCTACTGTACACCTCTCCATCACCTCTCCATCACTTTATGTTACTGTTCACCTCTCCATCACCTCTCCATCACTTTATGTTACTGTCCACCTCTTCATCACTTTATGTTACTGTCCACCTCTCCATCACCTCTCCATCACTTTATGTTACTGTCCACCTCTCCATCCCTCTCCATCACTTTATGTTACTGTCCACCTCTCCATCACTTTATGCTACTGTACACCTCTCCATCACCTCTCCATCACTTTATGTTACTGTTCACCTCTCCATCACCTCTCCATCACTTTATGTTACTGTCCATCTCTCCATCACTTTATGTTACTGTTCACCACTCCATCACCTCTCCATCACTTTATGTTACTGTCCACCTCTCCATCACTTTATGTTACTGTCCACCTCTCCATCACCTCTCCATCACTTTATGTTACTGTCCACCTCTCCATCACCTCTCCATCACCTCTCCATCACTTTATGTTACTGTCCACCTCTCCATCACTTTATGTTACTGTCCACATCTCCATCACCTCTCCATCACCTCTCCATCACTTTATGTTACTGTTCACCTCTTCATCACTTTATGTTACTGTCCACCTCTCCATCACCTCTCCATCACTTTATGTTACTGTCCACCTCTCCATCACCTCTCCATCACTTTATGTTTACTGTCCACCTCTCCATCACCTCTCCATCACTTTATGTTACTGTCCACCTCTCCATCACCTCTCCATCACTTTATGTTACTGTCCACCTCTCCATCACCTCTCCATCACTTTATGTTACTGTCCACATCTCCATCACCTCTCCATCACCTCTCCATCACTGTATGTTACTGTTCACCTCTCCATCACTTTATGTTACTGTCCACCTCTCCATCACCTCTCCATCACTTTATGTTACTGTTCTCCTCTCCATCACCTCTCCATCACTTATGTTACTGTCCACCTCTCCATCACCTCTCCATCACTTTATGTTACTGTTCTCCTCTCCATCACCTCTCCATCACGTTATGTTATTGTCCACCTCTCCATCACCTCTCCATCACTTTATGTTACTGTTCTCCTCTCCATCACCTCTCCATCACTTTATGTTACATCTCACCTCTCCATCACTTTATGTTACTGTTCACCTCTCCATCACCTCTCCATCACTTTATGTTACTGTTCTCCTCTCCATCACCTCTCTATCACTTTATGTTACTGTCCACCTCTCCATCACCTCTCCACCACTTTATGTTACTGTTCACCTCTCCATCACTTTATGTTACTGTCCACCTCTCCATCACCTCTCCATCACGTTATGTTACTGTCCACCTCTCCATCACTTAATGTTACTGTCCACCTCTCCATCACCGCTCCATCACTTAATGTTACTGTCCACCTCTCCATCACTTAATGTTACTGTCCTCCTCTCCATCACTTTATGTTACTCTCCACATCTCCATCACCTCTCCATCACCTCTCCATCACTTTATGTTACTGTCCACCTCTCCATCACTTTATTTTACTGTCCACCTCTCCATCACCTCTCCATCACTTTATGTTACTGTCCACCTCTCCATCACTTTATGCTACTGTCCACCTCTCCATCACCTCTCCATCACTTTATGTTACTGTCCACCTCTCCATCACTTCATGCTACTGTCCACCTCTCCATCACCTCTCCATCACTTTATGTTACTGTTCACCTCTCCATCACCTCTCCATCACTTTATGTTACTGTCCACCTCTCCATCACTTTATGTTACTGTCCACCTCTCCATCACCTCTCCATCACTTTATGTTACTGTCCACCTCTCCATCACCTCTCCATCACCTCTCCATCACCTCTCCATCACTTTATGTTACTGTCCACATCTCCATCACTTTATGTTACTGTTCACCTCTCCATCACTTTATGTTACTGTCCACATCTCCATCACCTCTCCATCACCTCTCCATCACTTTATGTTACTGTTCACCTCTTCATCACTTTATGTTACTGTCCACCTCTCCATCACCTCTCCATCACTTTATGTTACTGTCCACCTCTCCATCACCTCTCCATCACTTTATGTTACTGTCCACCTCTCCATCACCTCTCCATCACTTTATGTTACTGTCCACCTCTCCATCACCTCTCCATCACTTTATGTTACTGTCCACCTCTCCATCACCTCTCCATCACCTCTCCATCACTTTATGTTACTGTCCACCTCTCCATCACTTTATGTTACTGTCCACCTCTCCATCACCTCTCCATCACTTTATGTACTGTCCACATCTCCATCACCTCTCCATCACCTCTCCATCACTTTATGTTACTGTTCACCTCTTCATCACTTTATGTTACTGTCCACCTCTCCATCACCTCTCCATCACTTTATGTTACTGTCCACCTCTCCATCACCTCTCCATCACTTTATGTTACTGTCCACCTCTCCATCACCTCTCCATCACCCTCTCCATCATTGTATGTTACTGTCCACCTCTCCATCACTTTATGTTACTGTCCACCTCTCCATCACCTCTCCATCACTTTATGTTACTGTCCACCTCTCCATCACCTCTCCATCACCTCTCTATCACTTTATGTTACTGTCCACCTCTCCATCACCTCTCCACCACTTTATGTTACTGTTCACCTCTCCATCACTTTATGTTACTGTCCACCTCTCCATCACCTCTCCATCACTTTATGTTACTGTCCACCTCTCCATCACCTCTCCATCACTTATGTTACTGTCCACCTCTCCATCACCTCTCCATCACTTTATGTTACTGTCCACCTCTCCATCACCTCTCCATCACTTTATGTTACTGTCCACCTCTCCATCACCTCTCCATCACTTTATGTTACTGTCCACCTCTCCATCACCTCTCCATCACCTCTCCATCACTTTATGTTACTGTCCACCTCTCCATCACTTTATGTTACTGTCCACCTCTCCATCACCTCTCCATCACTTTATGTTACTGTCCACCTCTCCATCACCTCTCCATCACCTCTCCATCACTTTATGTTACTGTCCACATCTCCATCACTTTATGTTACTGTTCACCTCTCCATCACTTTATGTTACTGTCCACATCTCCATCACCTCTCCATCACCTCTCCATCACTTTATGTTACTGTTCACCTCTTCATCACTTTATGTTACTGTCCACCTCTCCATCACCTCTCCATCACTTTATGTTACTGTCCACCTCTCCATCACCTCTCCATCACTTTATGTTACTGTCCACCTCTCCATCACCTCTCCATCACCTCTCCATCATTGTATGTTACTGTCCACCTCTCCATCACTTTATGTTACTGTCCACCTCTCCATCACCTCTCCATCACTTTATGTTACTGTCCACCTCTCCATCACCTCTCCATCACCTCTCTATCACTTTATGTTACTGTCCACCTCTCCATCACCTCTCCACCACTTTATGTTACTGTTCACCTCTCCATCACTTTATGTTACTGTCCACCTCTCCATCACCTCTCCATCACTTTATGTTACTGTCCACCTCTCCATCACTTAATGTTACTGTCCACCTCTCCATCTCCGCTCCATCACTTAATGTTACTGTCCACCTCTCCATCACTTAATGTTACTGTCCTCCTCTCCATCACTTTATGTTACTGTCCACATCTCCATCACCTCTCCATCACCTCTCCATCACTTTATTTTACTGTCCACCTCTCCATCACCTCTCCATCACTTTATGTTACTGTCCACCTCTCCATCACTTTATGCTACTGTCCACCTCTCCATCACCTCTCCATCACTTTATGTTACTGTCCACCTCTCCATCACTTAATGTTACTGTCCACCTCTCCATCACCGCTCCATCACTTAATGTTACTGTCCACCTCTCCATCACTTAATGTTACTGTCCACCTCTCCATCACTTTATGTTACTGTCCACATCTCCATCACCTCTCCATCACCTCTCCATCACTTTATGTTACTGTCCACCTCTTCATCACTTTATGTTACTGTCCACCTCTCCATCACCTCTCCATCACTTTATGTTACTGTCCACCTCTCCATCCCTCTCCATCACTTTATGTTACTGTCCACCTCTCCATCACTTTATGCTACTGTACACCTCTCCATCACCTCTCCATCACTTTATGTTACTGTTCACCTCTCCATCACTTCTCCATCACTTTATGTTACTGTCCATCTCTCCATCACTTTATGTTACTGTTCACCACTCCATCACCTCTCCAGCACTTTATGTTACTGTCCACCTCTCCATCACTTTATGTTACTGTCCACCTCTCCATCACCTCTCCATCACTTTAATGTTACTGTCCACCTCTCCATCACCTCTCCATCACCTCTCCATCACTTATGTTACTGGTCCACCTCTCATCACTTTATGTTACTACTGTCCACATCTCCATCACCTCTCCATCACCTCTCCATCACTTTATGTTACTGTTCACCTCTTCATCACTTTATGTTACTGTCCACCTCTCCATCACCTCTCCATCACTTTATGTTACTGTCCACCTCTCCATCACCTCTCCATCACTTTATGTTACTGTCCACCTCTCCATCACCTCTCCATCACTTTATGTTACTGTCCACCTCTCCATCACCTCTCCATCACTTTATGTTACTGTCCACCTCTCCATCACCTCTCCATCACTTTATGTTACTGTCCACATCTCCATCACCTCTCCATCACCTCTCCATCACTGTATGTTACTGTTCACCTCTCCATCACTTTATGTTACTGTCCACCTCTCCATCACCTCTCCATCACTTTATGTTACTGTTCTCCTCTCCATCACCTCTCCATCACTTTATATGTTACTGTCCACCTCTCCATCACCTCTCCATCACTTTATGTTACTGTTCTCCTCTCCATCACCTCTCCATCACTTTAATGTAACATCTCACCTCTCAATCACTTTAGTTACTGTTCACCTCTCCATCACCTCTCCATCACTTTTATGTTACTGTTCTCCTCTCCATCACCTCTCTATCACTTTATGTTACTGTCCACCTCTCCATCACCTCTCCACCACTTTATGTTACTGTTCACACTCTCCATCACTTATGTTACTGTCCACCTCTCCATCACCTCTCCATCACGTTATGTTACTGTCCACCTCTCCATCACTTAATGTTACTGTCCACCTCTCCATCACCGCTCCATCACTTAATGTTACTGTCCACCTCTCCATCACTTAATGTTACTGTCTTCCTCTCCATCACTTTATATTACTCTCCACATCTCCATCACCTCTCCATCACCTCTCCATCACTTTATGTTACTGTCCACCTCTCCATCACTTTATTTTACTGTCCACCTCTCCATCACCTCTCCATCACTTTATGTTACTGTCCACCTCTCCATCACTTTATGCTACTGTCCACCTCTCCATCACCTCTCCATCACTTTATGTTACTGTCCACCTCTCCATCACTTCATGCTACTGTCCACCTCTCCATCACCTCTCCATCACTTTATGTTACTGTTCACCTCTCCATCACCTCTCCATCACTTTATGTTACTGTCCACCTCTCCATCACTTTATGTTACTGTCCACCTCTCCATCACCTCTCCATCACTTTATGTTACTGTCCACCTCTCCATCACCCTCTCCATCACCTCTCCATCACCTCTCCATCACTTTATGTTACTGTCCACATCTCCATCACTTTATGTTACTGTTCACCTCTCCATCACTTTATGTTACTGTCCACATCTCCATCACCTCTCCATCACCTCTCCATCACTTATGTTACTGTTCACCTCTTCATCACTTTATGTTACTGTCCACCTCTCCATCACCTCTCCATCACTTTATGTTACTGTCCACCTCTCCATCACCTCTCCATCACTTTATGTTACTGTCCACCTCTCCATCACCTCTCCATCACTTTATGTTACTGTCCACCTCTCCATCACCTCTCCATCACTTTATGTTACTGTCCACCTCTCCATCACCTCTCCATCACCTCTCCATCACTTTATGTTACTGTCCACCTCTCCATCACTTTATGTTACTGTCCACCTCTCCATCACCTCTCCATCACTTTATGTTACTGTCCACCTCTCCATCACCTCTCCATCACCTCTCCATCACTTATGTTACTGTCCACATCTCCATCACTTTATGTTACTGTTCACCTCTCCATCACTTTATGTTACTGTCCACATCTCCATCACCTCTCCATCACCTCTCCATCACTTTATGTTACTGTTCACCTCTTCATCACTTTATGTTACTGTCCACCTCTCCATCACCTCTCCATCACTTTATGTTACTGTCCACCTCTCCATCACCTCTCCATCACTTTATGTTACTGTCCACCTCTCCATCACCTCTCCATCACTTTATGTTACTGTCCACCTCTCCATCACCTCTCCATCACCTCTCCATCATTGTATGTTACTGTCCACCTCTCCATCACTTTATGTTACTGTCCACCTCTCCATCACCTCTCCATCACTTTATGTTACTGTCCACCTCTCCATCACCTCTCCATCACCTCTCTATCACTTTATGTTACTGTCCACCTCTCCATCACCTCTCCACCACTTTATGTTACTGTTCACCTCTCCATCACTTTATGTTACTGTCCACCTCTCCATCACCTCTCCATCACTTTATGTTACTGTCCACCTCTCCATCACTTAATGTTACTGTCCACCTCTCCATCACCGCTCCATCACTTAATGTTACTGTCCACCTCTCCATCACTTAATGTTACTGTCCTCCTCTCCATCACTTTATGTTACTGTCCACATCTCCATCACCTCTCCATCACCTCTCCATCACTTTATGTTACTGTCCACCTCTCCATCACTTTATTTACTGTCCACCTCTCCATCACCTCTCCATCACTTTATGTTACTGTCCACCTCTCCATCACTTTATGCTACTGTCCACCTCTCCATCACCTCTCCATCACTTTATGTTACTGTCCACCTCTCCATCACTTTATGCTACTGTCCACCTCTCCATCACCTCTCCATCACTTTATGTTACTGTTCACCTCTCCATCACCTCTCCATCACTTTATGTTACTGTCCACCTCTCCATCACTTTATGTTACTGTCCACCTCTCCATCACCTCTCCATCACTTTATGTTACTGTCCACCTCTCCATCACCTCTCCATCACCTCTCCATCACCTCTCCATCACTTTATGTTACTGTCCACATCTCCATCACTTTATGTTACTGTTCACCTCTAAATCACTTTATGTTACTGTCCACATCTCCATCACCTCTCCATCACCTCTCCATCACTTGATGTTACTGTTCACCTCTTCATCACTTTATGTTACTGTCCACCTCTCCATCACCTCTCCATCACTTTATGTTACTGTCCACCTCTCCATCACCTCTCCATCACTTTATGTTACTGTCCACCTCTCCATAACTCTCCATCACTTTATGTTACTGTCCACCTCTCCATCACCTCTCCATCACTTTATGTTATTGTCCACCTCTCCATCACCTCTCCATCACTTTATGTTACTGTCCACCTCTCCATCACCTCTCCATCACCTCTCCATCACTGTATGTTACTGTTCACCTCTCCATCACTTTATGTTACTGTCCACCTCTCCATCACCTCTCCATCACTTTATGTTACTGTTCTCCTCTCCATCACCTCTCCATCACTTTATGTTACTGTCCACCTCTCCATCACCTCTCCATCACTTTATGTTACTGTTCTCCTCTCCATCACCTCTCCATCACTTTATGTTATTGTCCACCTCTCCATCACCTCTCCATCACTTTATGTTACTGTTCTCCTCTCCATCACCTCTCCATCACTTTATGTTACATCTCACCTCTCCATCACTTATGTTACTGTTCACCTCTCCATCACCTCTCCATCACTTTATGTTACTGTTCTCCTCTCCATCACCTCTCTATCACTTTATGTTACTGTCCACCTCTCCATCACCTCTCCACCACTTTATGTTACTGTTCACCTCTCCATCACTTTATGTTACTGTCCACCTCTCCATCACCTCTCCATCACTTTATGTTACTGTCCACCTCTCCATCACTTAATGTTACTGTCCACCTCTCCATCACCGCTCCATCACTTAATGTTACTGTCCACCTCTCCATCACTTAATGTTACTGTCCTCCTCTCCATCACTTTATGTTACTGTCCACATCTCCATCACCTCTCCATCACCTCTCCATCACTTTATGTTACTGTCCACCTCTCCATCACTTTATTTTACTGTCCACCTCTCCATCACCTCTCCATCACTTTATGTTACTGTCCAACTCTCCATCACTTTATGCTACTGTCCACCTCTCCATCACCTCTCCATCACTTTATGTTACTGTCCACCTCTCCATCACTTTATGCTACTGTCCACCTCTCCATCACCTCTCCATCACTTTATGTTACTGTTCACCTCTCCATCACCTCTCCATCACTTTATGTTATGTCCACCTCTCCATCACTTTATGTTACTGTCCACCTCTCCATCACCTCTCCATCACTTTATGTTACTGTCCACCTCTCCATCACCTCTCCATCACCCCTCCATCACCTCTCCATCACTTTATGTTACTGTCCACATCTCCATCACTTTATGTTACTGTTCACCTCTAAATCACTTTATGTTACTGTCCACATCTCCATCACCTCTCCATCACCTCTCCATCACTTTATGTTACTGTTCACCTCTTCATCACTTTATGTTACTGTCCACCTCTCCATCACCCTCTCCATCACTTTTGTTACTGTCCACCTCTCCATCACCTCTCCATCACTTTATGTTACTGTCCACCTCTCCATCACCTCTCCATCACTTTATGTTACTGTCCACCTCTCCATCACCTCTCCATCCACCTCTCCATCACTTTATGTTACTGTCCACCTCTCCATCACTTTATGTTACTGTCCACCTCTCCATCACCTCTCCATCACTTTATGTTACTGTCCACCTCTCCATCACCTCTCCATCACCTCTCCATCACTTTATGTTACTGTCCACATCTCCATCACTTTATGTTACTGTTCACCTCTCCATCACTTTATGTTACTGTCCACATCTCCATCACCTCTCCATCACCTCTCCATCACTTTATGTTACTGTTCACCTCTTCATCACTTTATGTTACGGTCCCTCCCCTCTCCATCACCTCTCCATCACTTAATGTTACTGTCCACCTCTCCATCACCTCTCCATCACTTTATGTTACTGTCCACCTCTCCATCACCTCTCCATCACTTTATGTTACTGTCCACCTCTCAATCACCTCTCCATCACCTCTCCATCATTGTATGTTACTGTCCACCTCTCCATCACTTTATGTTACTGTCCACCTCTCCATCACCTCTCCATCACTTTATGTTACTGTCCACCTCTCCATCACCCTCTCCATCACCTCTCCATCACTTTATGTTACTGTTCACCTCTCCATCACCTCTCTATCACTTTATGTTACTGTCCACCTCTCCATCACCTCTCCATCACTTTATGTTACTGTCCACCTCTCCATCACTTTATGTTACTGTCCACCTCTCCATCACCTCTCCATCACTTAATGTTACTGTCCACCTCTCCATCACTTAATGTTACTGTCCACCTCTCCATCACTTGATGTTACTGTCCACATCTCCATCACCTCTCCATCACCTCTCCATCACTTTATGTTACTGTCCACCTCTCCATCACTTTATGTTACTGTCCACCTCTCCATCACCTCTCCATCACTTTATGTTACTGTCCACCTCTCCATCACTTTATGCTACTGTCCACCTCTCCATCACCTCTCCATCACTTTATGTTACTGTCCACCTCTCCATCACTTTATGCTACTGTCCACCTCTCCATCACCTCTCCATCACTTTATGTTACTGTTCACCTCTCCATCACCTCTCCATCACTTTATGTTACTGTCCACCTCTCCATCATTTTATGTTACTGTCCACCTCTCCATCACCTCTCCATCACTTTATGTTACTGTCCACCTCTCCATCACCTCTCCATCACCTCTCCATCACTTTATGTTACTGTCCACATCTCCATCACTTTATGTTACTGTTCACCTCTCCATCACTTTATGTTACTGTCCACATCTCCATCACCTCTCCATCACCTCTCCATCACTTTATGTTACTGTTCACCTCTTCATCACTTTATGTTACTGTCCACCTCTCCATCACCTCTCCATCACTTTATGTTACTGTCCACCTCTCCATCACCTCTCCATCACTTTATGTTACTGTCCACCTCTCCATCACCTCTCCATCACCTCTCCATCATTGTATGTTACTGTCCACCTCTCCATCACTTTATGTTACTGTCCACCTCTCCATCACCTCTCCATCACTTTATGTTACTGTCCACCTCTCCATCACCTCTCCATCACCTCTCCATCACTTTATGTTACTGTTCACCTCTCCATCACCTCTCTATCACTTTATGTTCTGTCCACCTCTCCATCACCTCTCCATCACTTTATGTTACTGTCCACCTGTCCATCACTTTATGTTACTGTCCACCTCTCCATCACCTCTCCATCACTTTATGTTACTGTCCACATCTCCATCACCTCTCCATCACCTCTCCATCACTTTATGTTACTGTCCACCTCTCCATCACCTCTCCATCACCTCTCCATCACTTTATGTTACTGTCCACATCTCCATCACTTTATGTTACTGTTCACCTCTCCATCACTTTATGTTACTGTCCACATCTCCATCACCTCTCCATCACCTCTCCATCACTTTATGTTACTGGTTCACCTCTTCATCACTTTATGTTACTGTCCACCTCTCCATCACCTCTCCATCACTTTATGTTACTGTCCACCTCTCCATCACCTCTCCATCACTTTATGTTACTGTCCACCTCTCCATCACCTCTCCATCACTTTATGTTACTGTCCACCTCTCCATCACCTCTCCATCACCTCTCCATCATTGTATGTTACTGTCCACCTCTCCATCACTTTATGTTACTGTCCACCTCTCCATCACCTCTCCATCACTTTATGTTACTGTCCACCTCTCCATCACCTCTCCATCACTTTATGTTACTGTCCACCTCTCCATCACCTCTCCATCACTTTATGTTACTGTCCACCTCTCCATCACCTCTCCATCACCTCTCCATCATTGTATGTTACTGTCCACCTCTCCATCACTTTATGTTACTGTTCACCTCTCCATCACCTCTCTATCACTTTATGTTACTGTCCACCTCTCCATCACCTCTCCATCACTTTATGTTACTGTCCACCTCTCCATCACCTCTCCATCACTTCATGTTACTGTCCACCTCTCCATCACCTCTCCATCACTTTATGTTACTGTTCACCTCTCCATCACTTTATGTTACTGTCCACCTCTCCATCACCTCTCCATCACCTCTCCATCACTTTATGTTACTGTCCACCTCTCCATCACCTCTCCATCACTTTATGTTACTGTCCACCTCTCCATCACTTTATGTTACTGTCCACCTCTCCATCACCTCTCCATCACTTTATGTTACTGTCCACCTCTCCATCACTTTATGTTACTGTCCACCTCTCCATCACTTTATGTTACTGTCCACCTCTCCATCACCTCTCCATCACTTTATGTTACTGTCCACCTCTCCATCACTTTATGTTACTGTCCACCTCTCCATCACCTCTCCATCACTTTATGTTACTGTCCACCTCTCCATCACCTCTCCATCACCTCTCCATCACTTTATGTTACTGTCCACATCTCCATCACTTTATGTTACTGTTCACCTCTCCATCACTTTATGTTACTGTCCACATCTCCATCACCTCTCCATCACCTCTCCATCACTTTATGTTACTGTTCACCTCTTCATCACTTTATGTTACTGTCCACCTCTCCATCACCTCTCCATCACTTTATGTTACTGTCCACCTCTCCATCACCTCTCCATCACTTTATGTTACTGTCCACCTCTCCATCACCTCTCCATCACTTTATGTTACTGTCCACCTCTCCATCACCTCTCCATCACCTCTCCATCACTGTATGTTACTGTTCACCTCTCCATCACTTTATGTTACTGTCCACCTCTCCATCACCTCTCCATCACTTTATGTTACTGTTCTCCTCTCCATCACCTCTCCATCACTTTATGTTACTGTCCACCTCTCCATCACCTCTCCATCACTTTATGTTACTGTTCTCCTCTCCATCACCTCTCCATCACATTATGTTACTGTCCACCTCTCCATCACCTCTCCATCACTTTATGTTACTGTTCTCCACTCCATCACCTCTCCATCACTTTATGTTACTGTCCACCTCTCCATCACTTTATGTTACTGTTCACCTCTCCATCACCTCTCCATCACTTTATGTTACTGTTCTCCTCTCCATCACCTCTCTATCACTTTATGTTACTGTCCACCTCTCCATCACCTCTCCACCACTTTATGTTACTGTTCACCTCTCCATCACTTTATGTTACTGTCCACCTCTCCATCACCTCTCCATCACTTTATGTTACTGTCCACCTCTCCATCACCTCTCCATCACTTTATGTTACTGTCCACCTCTCCATCACCTCTCCATCACTTTATGTTACTGTCCACCTCTCCATCACTTTATGTTACTGTCCACCTCTCCATCACCTCTCCATCACTTTATGTTACTGTTCACCTCTCCATCACTTTATGTTACTGTCCACCTCTCCATCACCTCTCCATCACTTTATGTTACTGTCCACCTCTCCATCACTTTATGTTACTGTCCACCTCTCCATCACCTCTCCATCACTTTATGTTACTGTCCACCTCTCCATCACCTCTCCACCACTTTATGTTACTGTCCACCTCTCCATCACCTCTCCATCACCTCTCCATCATTGTATGTTACTGTCCACCTCTCCATCACTTTATGTTACTGTCCACCTCTCCATCACCTCTCCATCACTTTATGTTACTGTCCACCTCTCCATCACCTCTCCATCACCTCTCCATCACTTTATGTTACTGTTCACCTCTCCATCACCTCTCTATCACTTTATGTTACTGTCCACCTCTCCATCACCTCTCCATCACTTTATGTTACTGTCCACCTCTCCATCACTTTATGTTACTGTCCACCTCTCCATCACCTCTCCATCACTTCATGTTACTGTCCACCTCTCCATCACCTCTCCATCACCTCTCCATCACTTATGTTACTGTCCACCTCTCCATCACCTCTCCATCACCTTATGTTACTGTCCACCTCTCCATCACTTTATGTTACTGTCCACCTCTCCATCACCTCTCCATCACTTTATGTTACTGTCCACCTCTCCATCACCTCTCCATCACTTTATGTTACTGTCCACCTCTCCATCACTTTATGTTACTGTCCACCTCTCCATCACCTCTCCATCACTTTATGTTACTGTCCACCTCTCCATCACCTCTCCATCACGTTATGTTACTGTCCACCTCTCCATCACCTCTCCATCACGTTATGTTACTGTCCACCTCTCCATCACCTCTCCATCACTTTATGTTACTGTCCACCTCTCCATCACCTCTCCATCACCTCTCCATCACTGTATGTTACTGTCCACCTCTCCATCACTTTATGTTACTGTCCACCTCTCCATCACCTCTCCATCACTTTATGTTACTGTTCTCCTCTCCATCATCTCTCCATCACTTTATGTTACTGTCCACCTCTCCATCACCTCTCCATCACTTTATGTTACTGTTCTCCTCTCCATCACCTCTCCATCACTTTATGTTACTGTCCACCTCTCCATCACCTCTCCATCACTTTATGTTACTGTTCTCCTCTCCATCACCTCTCCATCACTTTATGTTACTGTCCACCTCTCCATCACTTTATGTTACTGTCCACCTCTCCATCACCTCTCCATCACTTTATGTTACTGTTCACCTCTCCATCACTTTATGTTACTGTCCACCTCTCCATCACCTCTCCATCACCTCTCCATCATTGTATGTTACTGTCCACCTCTCCATCACTTTATGTTACTGTCCACCTCTCCATCACCTCACCATCACTTTATGTTACTGTCCACCTCTCCATCACCTCTCCATCACCTCTCCATCACTTTATGTTACTGTTCACCTCTCCATCACCTCTCTATCACTTTATGTTACTGTCCACCTCTCCATCACCTCTCCATCACTTTATGTTACTGTCCACCTCTCCATCACTTTATGTTACTGTCCACCTCTCCATCACGTCTCCATCACTTCATGTTACTGTCCACCTCTCCATCACCTCTCCATCACCTCTCCATCACGTTATGTTACTGTTCACCTCTCCATCACTTTATGTTACTGTCCACCTCTCCATCACATCTCCATCACCTCTCCATCACTTTATGTTACTGTCCACCTCTCCATCACCTCTCCATCACTTTATGTTACTGTCCACCTCTCCATCACTTTATGTTACTGTCCACCTCTCCATCACCCTCTCCATCACTTTATGTTACTGTCCACCTCTCCATCACCTCTCCATCACTTTATGTTACTGTCCACCTCTCCATCACTTTATGTTACTGTCCACCTCTCCATCACCTCTCCATCACTTTATGTTACTGTCCACCTCTCCATCACCTCTCCATCACCTCTCCATCATTGTATGTTACTGTCCACCTCTCCATCACTTTATGTTACTGTCCACCTCTCCATCACCTCTCCATCACTTTATGTTACTGTCCACCTCTCCATCACCTCTCCATCACCTCTCCATTACTTTATGTTACTGTTCACCTCTCCATCACCTCTCTATCATTTTATGTTACTGTCCACCTCTCCATCACCTCTCCATCACTTTATGTTACTGTCCACCTCTCCATCACTTTATGTTACTGTCCACCTCTCCATCACCTCTCCATCACTTCATGTTACTGTCCACCTCTCCATCACCTCTCCATCACCTCTCCATCACTTTATGTTACTGTCCACCTCTCCATCACCTCTCCATCACCTTATGTTACTGTCCACCTCTCCATCACTTTATGTTACTGTCCACCTCTCCATCACCTCTCCATCACTTTATGTTACTGTCCACCTCTCCATCACCTCTCCATCACTTTATGTTACTGTCCACCTCTCCATCACTTTATGTTACTGTCCACCTCTCCATCACCTCTCCATCACTTTATGTTACTGTCCACCTCTCCATCACCTCTCCATCACTTTATGTTACTGTCCACCTCTCCATCACCTCTCCATCACTTTATGTTACTGTCCACCTCTCCATCACCTCTCCATCACTTTATGTTACTGTCCACCTCTCCATCACCTCTCCATCACCTCTCCATCACTGTATGTTACTGTCCACCTCTCCATCACTTTATGTTACTGTCCACCTCTCCATCACCTCTCCATCACTTTATGTTACTGTTCTCCTCTCCATCACCTCTCCATCACTTTATGTTACTGTCCACCTCTCCATCACCTCTCCATCACTTTATGTTACTGTTTCTCCTCTCCATCACCTCTCCATCACTTTATGTTACTGTCCACCTCTCCATCACCTCTCCATCACTTTATGTTACTGTTCTCCTCTCCATCACCTCTCCATCACTTTATGTTACTGTCCACCTCTCCATCACTTTATGTTACTGTCCACCTCTCCATCACCTCTCCATCACTTTATGTTACTGTTCACCTCTCCATCACTTTATGTTACTGTCCACCTCTCCATCACCTCTCCATCACCTCTCCATCATTGTATGTTACTGTCCACCTCTCCATCACTTTATGTTACTGTCCACCTCTCCATCACCTCACCATCACTTTATGTTACTGTCCACCTCTCCATCACCTCTCCATCACCTCTCCATCACTTTATGTTACTGTTCACCTCTCCATCACCTCTCTATCACTTTATGTTACTGTCCACCTCTCCATCACCTCTCCATCACTTTATGTTACTGTCCACCTCTCCATCACTTTATGTTACTGTCCACCTCTCCATCACGTCTCCATCACTTCATGTTACTGTCCACCTCTCCATCACCTCTCCATCACCTCTCCATCACGTTATGTTACTGTTCACCTCTCCATCACTTTATGTTACTGTCCACCTCTCCATCACATCTCCATCACCTCTCCATCACTTTATGTTACTGTCCACCTCTCCATCACCTCTCCATCACTTTATGTTACTGTCCACCTCTCCATCACTTTATGTTACTGTCCACCTCTCCATCACCCTCTCCATCACTTTATGTTACTGTCCACCTCTCCATCACCTCTCCATCACTTTATGTTACTGTCCACCTCTCCATCACTTTATGTTACTGTCCACCTCTCCATCACCTCTCCATCACTTTATGTTACTGTCCACCTCTCCATCACTTTATGTTACTGTCCACCTCTCCATCACCTCTCCATCACTTTATGTTACTGTCCACCTCTCCATCACCTCTCCATCACCTCTCCATCACTTTATGATACTGTCCACATCTCCATCACTTTATGTTACTGTCCACCTCTCCATCACTTTATGTTACTGTCCACCTCTCCATCACCTCTCCATCACTTTATGTTACTGTCCACCTCTCCATCACCTCTCCATCACTTTATGTTACTGTCCACCTCTCCATCACCTCTCCATCACCTCTCCATCACTGTATGTTACTGTTCACCTCTCCATCACTTTATGTTACTGTCCACCTCTCCATCACCTCTCCATCACTTTATGTTACTGTTCTCCTCTCCATCACCTCTCCATCACTTTATGTTACTGTCCACCTCTCCATCACCTCTCCATCACTTTATGTTACTGTTCTCCTCTCCATCACCTCTCCATCACTTTATGTTACTGTCCACCTCTCCATCACCTCTCCATCACTTTATGTTACTGTTCTCCTCTCCATCACCTCTCCATCACTTTATGTTACTGTCCACCTCTCCATCACTTTATGTTACTGTCCACCTCTCCATCACCTCTCCATCACTTTATGTTACTGTCCACCTCTCCATCACCTCTCCATCACCTCTCCATCACTGTATGTTACTGTTCACCTCTCCATCACTTTATGTTACTGTCCACCTCTCCATCACCTCTCCATCACTTTATGTTACTGTTCTCCTCTCCATCACCTCTCCATCACTTTATGTTACTGTCCACCTCTCCATCACCTCTCCATCACTTTATGTTACTGTTCTCCTCTCCATCACCTCTCCATCACTTTATGTTACTGTCCACCTCTCCATCACCTCTCCATCACTTTATGTTACTGTTCTCCTCTCCATCACCTCTCCATCCCTTTATGTTACTGTCCACCTCTCCATCACTTTATGTTACTGTTCACCTCTCCATCACCTCTCCATCACTTTATGTTACTGTTCTCCTCTCCATCACCTCTCTATCACTTTATGTTACTGTCCACCTCTCCATCACCTCTCCACCACTTTATGTTACTGTTCACCTCTCCATCACCTCTCCATCACCTCTCCATCACTGTATGTTACTGTTCACCTCTCCATCACTTTATGTTACTGTCCACCTCTCCATCACCACTCCATCACTTTATGTTACTGTTCTCCTCTCCATCACCTCTCCATCACTTTATGTTACTGTCCACCTCTCCATCACCTCTCCATCACTTTATGTTACTGTTCTCCTCTCCATCACCTCTCCATCACTTTATGTTACTGTCCACCTCTCCATCACCTCTCCATCATTTATGTTACTGTTCTCCTCTCCATCACCTCTCCATCCCTTTATGTTACTGTCCACCTCTCCATCACTTTATGTTACTGTCCACCTCTCCATCACCTCTCCATCACTTTATGTTACTGTCCACCTCTCCATCACTTTATGTTACTGTCCACCTCTCCATCACCTCTCCATCACTTTATGTTACTGTCCACCTCTCCATCACTTTATGTTACTGTCACCTCTCCATCACCTCTCCATCACTTTATGTTACTGTCCACCTCTCCATCACCTCTCCATCACCTCTCCATCACTTTATGTTACTGTCCACATCTCCATCACTTTATGTTACTGTCCACCTCTCCATCACTTTATGTTACTGTCCACCTCTCCATCACCTCTCCATCACTTTATGTTACTGTCCACCTCTCCATCACCTCTCCATCACTTTATGTTACTGTCCACCTCTCCATCACCTCTCCATCACCTCTCCATCACTGTATGTTACTGTTCACCTCTCCATCACTTTATGTTACTGTCCACCTCTCCATCACCTCTCCATCACTTTATGTTACTGTTCTCCTCTCCATCACCTCTCCATCACTTTATGTTACTGTCCACCTCTCCATCACCTCTCCATCACTTTATGTTACTGTTCTCCTCTCCATCACCTCTCCATCACTTTATGTTACTGTCCACCTCTCCATCACCTCTCCATCACTTTATGTTACTGTTCTCCTCTCCATCACCTCTCCATCACTTTATGTTACTGTCCACCTCTCCATCACTTTATGTTACTGTCCACCTCTCCATCACCTCTCCATCACTTTATGTTACTGTCCACCTCTCCATCACCTCTCCATCACCTCTCCATCACTGTATGTTACTGTTCACCTCTCCATCACTTTATGTTACTGTCCACCTCTCCATCACCTCTCCATCACTTTATGTTACTGTTCTCCTCTCCATCACCTCTCCATCACTTTATGTTACTGTCCACCTCTCCATCACCTCTCCATCACTTTATGTTACTGTTCTCCTCTCCATCACCTCTCCATCACTTTATGTTACTGTCCACCTCTCCATCACCTCTCCATCACTTTATGTTACTGTTCTCCTCTCCATCACCTCTCCATCCCTTTATGTTACTGTCCACCTCTCCATCACTTTATGTTACTGTTCACCTCTCCATCACCTCTCCATCACTTTATGTTACTGTTCTCCTCTCCATCACCTCTCTATCACTTTATGTTACTGTCCACCTCTCCATCACCTCTCCACCACTTTATGTTACTGTTCACCTCTCCATCACCTCTCCATCACCTCTCCATCACTGTATGTTACTGTTCACCTCTCCATCACTTTATGTTACTGTCCACCTCTCCATCACCACTCCATCACTTTATGTTACTGTTCTCCTCTCCATCACCTCTCCATCACTTTATGTTACTGTCCACCTCTCCATCACCTCTCCATCACTTTATGTTACTGTTCTCCTCTCCATCACCTCTCCATCACTTTATGTTACTGTCCACCTCTCCATCACCTCTCCATCATTTTATGTTACTGTTCTCCTCTCCATCACCTCTCCATCCCTTTATGTTACTGTCCACCTCTCCATCACTTTATGTTACTGTTCACCTCTCCATCACCTCTCCATCACTTTATGTTACTGTTCTCCTCTCCATCACCTCTCTATCACTTTATGTTACTGTTCACCTCTTCATCACTTTATGTTACTGTCCACCTCTCCATCACCTCTCCATCACTTTATGTTACTGTCCACCTCTCCATCACCTCTCCATCACTTTATGTTACTGTCCACCTCTCCATCACCTCTCCATCACTTTATGTTACTGTCCACCTCTCCATCACCTCTCCATCACCTCTCCATCATTGTATGTTACTGTCCACCTCTCCATCACTTTATGTTACTGTCCACCTCTCCATCACCTCTCCATCACTTTATGTTACTGTCCACCTCTCCATCACCTCTCCATCACTTTATGTTACTGTCCACCTCTCCATCACCTCTCCATCACTTTATGTTACTGTCCACCTCTCCATCACCTCTCCATCACCTCTCCATCATTGTATGTTACTGTCCACCTCTCCATCACTTTATGTTACTGTTCACCTCTCCATCACCTCTCTATCACTTTATGTTACTGTCCACCTCTCCATCACCTCTCCATCACTTTATGTTACTGTCCACCTCTCCATCACCTCTCCATCACGTCATGTTACTGTCCACCTCTCCATCACCTCTCCATCACTTTATGTTACTGTTTCACCTCTCCATCACTTTATGTTACTGTCCACCTCTCCATCACCTCTCCATCACTTTATGTTACTGTTCTCCTCTCCATCACCTCTCCATCACTTTATGTTACTGTCCACCTCTCCATCACCTCTCCATCACTTTATGTTACTGTTCTCCTCTCCATCACCTCTCCATCCCTTTATGTTACTGTCCACCTCTCCATCACTTTATGTTACTGTTCACCTCTCCATCACCTCTCCATCACTTTATGTTACTGTTCTCCTCTCCATCACCTCTCTATCACTTTATGTTACTGTCCACCTCTCCATCACCTCTCCACCACTTTATGTTACTGTTCACCTCTCCATCACCTCTCCATCACCTCTCCATCACTGTATGTTACTGTTCACCTCTCCATCACTTTATGTTACTGTCCACCTCTCCATCACCACTCCATCACTTTATGTTACTGTTCTCCTCTCCATCACCTCTCCATCACTTTATGTTACTGTCCACCTCTCCATCACCTCTCCATCACTTTATGTTACTGTTCTCCTCTCCATCACCTCTCCATCACTTTATGTTACTGTCCACCTCTCCATCACCTCTCCATCATTTTATGTTACTGTTCTCCTCTCCATCACCTCTCCATCCCTTTATGTTACTGTCCACCTCTCCATCACTTTATGTTACTGTCCACCTCTCCATCACCTCTCCATCACTTTATGTTACTGTCCACCTCTCCATCACTTTATGTTACTGTCCACCTCTCCATCACCTCTCCATCACTTTATGTTACTGTCCACCTCTCCATCACTTTATGTTACTGTCCAACTCTCCATCACCTCTCCATCACTTTATGTTACTGTCCACCTCTCCATCACCTCTCCATCACCTCTCCATCACTTTATGTTACTGTCCACATCTCCATCACTTTATGTTACTGTCCACCTCTCCATCACTTTATGTTACTGTCCACCTCTCCATCACCTCTCCATCACTTTATGTTACTGTCCACCTCTCCATCACCTCTCCATCACTTTATGTTACTGTCCACCTCTCCATCACCTCTCCATCACCTCTCCATCACTGTATGTTACTGTTCACCTCTCCATCACTTTATGTTACTGTCCACCTCTCCATCACCTCTCCATCACTTTATGTTACTGTTCTCCTCTCCATCACCTCTCCATCACTTTATGTTACTGTCCACCTCTCCATCACCTCTCCATCACTTTATGTTACTGTTCTCCTCTCCATCACCTCTCCATCACTTTATGTTACTGTCCACCTCTCCATCACCTCTCCATCACTTTATGTTACTGTTCTCCTCTCCATCACCTCTCCATCACTTTATGTTACTGTCCACCTCTCCATCACTTTATGTTACTGTCCACCTCTCCATCACCTCTCCATCACTTTATGTTACTGTCCACCTCTCCATCACCTCTCCATCACCTCTCCATCACTGTATGTTACTGTTCACCTCTCCATCACTTTATGTTACTGTCCACCTCTCCATCACCTCTCCATCACTTTATGTTACTGTTCTCCTCTCCATCACCTCTCCATCACTTTATGTTACTGTCCACCTCTCCATCACCTCTCCATCACTTTATGTTACTGTTCTCCTCTCCATCACCTCTCCATCACTTTATGTTACTGTCCACCTCTCCATCACCTCTCCATCACTTTATGTTACTGTTCTCCTCTCCATCACCTCTCCATCCCTTTATGTTACTGTCCACCTCTCCATCACTTTATGTTACTGTTCACCTCTCCATCACCTCTCCATCACTTTATGTTACTGTTCTCCTCTCCATCACCTCTCTATCACTTTATGTTACTGTCCACCTCTCCATCACCTCTCCACCACTTTATGTTACTGTTCACCTCTCCATCACCTCTCCATCACCTCTCCATCACTGTATGTTACTGTTCACCTCTCCATCACTTTATGTTACTGTCCACCTCTCCATCACCACTCCATCACTTTATGTTACTGTTCTCCTCTCCATCACCTCTCCATCACTTTATGTTACTGTCCACCTCTCCATCACCTCTCCATCACTTTATGTTACTGTTCTCCTCTCCATCACCTCTCCATCACTTTATGTTACTGTCCACCTCTCCATCACCTCTCCATCATTTTATGTTACTGTTCTCCTCTCCATCACCTCTCCATCCCTTTATGTTACTGTCCACCTCTCCATCACTTTATGTTACTGTTCACCTCTCCATCACCTCTCCATCACTTTATGTTACTGTCCACCTCTCCATCACCTCTCCATCACTTTATGTTACTGTCCACCTCTCCATCACCTCTCCATCACCTCTCCATCACTGTATGTTACTGTTCACCTCTCCATCACTTTATGTTACTGTCCACCTCTCCATCACCTCTCCATCACTTTATGTTACTGTTCTCCTCTCCATCACCTCTCCATCACTTTATGTTACTGTCCACCTCTCCATCACCTCTCCATCACTTTATGTTACTGTTCTCCTCTCCATCACCTCTCCATCACTTTATGTTACTGTCCACCTCTCCATCACCTCTCCATCACTTTATGTTACTGTTCTCCTCTCCATCACCTCTCCATCACTTTATGTTACTGTCCACCTCTCCATCACTTTATGTTACTGTCCACCTCTCCATCACCTCTCCATCACTTTATGTTACTGTCCACCTCTCCATCACCTCTCCATCACCTCTCCATCACTGTATGTTACTGTTCACCTCTCCATCACTTTATGTTACTGTCCACCTCTCCATCACCTCTCCATCACTTTATGTTACTGTTCTCCTCTCCATCACCTCTCCATCACTTTATGTTACTGTCCACCTCTCCATCACCTCTCCATCACTTTATGTTACTGTTCTCCTCTCCATCACCTCTCCATCACTTTATGTTACTGTCCACCTCTCCATCACCTCTCCATCACTTTATGTTACTGTTCTCCTCTCCATCACCTCTCCATCCCTTTATGTTACTGTCCACCTCTCCATCACTTTATGTTACTGTTCACCTCTCCATCACCTCTCCATCACTTTATGTTACTGTTCTCCTCTCCATCACCTCTCTATCACTTTATGTTACTGTCCACCTCTCCATCACCTCTCCACCACTTTATGTTACTGTTCACCTCTCCATCACCTCTCCATCACCTCTCCATCACTGTATGTTACTGTTCACCTCTCCATCACTTTATGTTACTGTCCACCTCTCCATCACCACTCCATCACTTTATGTTACTGTTCTCCTCTCCATCACCTCTCCATCACTTTATGTTACTGTCCACCTCTCCATCACCTCTCCATCACTTTATGTTACTGTTCTCCTCTCCATCACCTCTCCATCACTTTATGTTACTGTCCACCTCTCCATCACCTCTCCATCATTTTATGTTACTGTTCTCCTCTCCATCACCTCTCCATCCCTTTATGTTACTGTCCACCTCTCCATCACTTTATGTTACTGTTCACCTCTCCATCACCTCTCCATCACTTTATGTTACTGTTCTCCTCTCCATCACCTCTCTATCACTTTATGTTACTGTTCACCTCTTCATCACTTTATGTTACTGTCCACCTCTCCATCACCTCTCCATCACTTTATGTTACTGTCCACCTCTCCATCACCTCTCCATCACTTTATGTTACTGTCCACCTCTCCATCACCTCTCCATCACTTTATGTTACTGTCCACCTCTCCATCACCTCTCCATCACCTCTCCATCATTGTATGTTACTGTCCACCTCTCCATCACTTTATGTTACTGTCCACCTCTCCATCACCTCTCCATCACTTTATGTTACTGTCCACCTCTCCATCACCTCTCCATCACTTTATGTTACTGTCCACCTCTCCATCACCTCTCCATCACTTTATGTTACTGTCCACCTCTCCATCACCTCTCCATCACCTCTCCATCATTGTATGTTACTGTCCACCTCTCCATCACTTTATGTTACTGTTCACCTCTCCATCACCTCTCTATCACTTTATGTTACTGTCCACCTCTCCATCACCTCTCCATCACTTTATGTTACTGTCCACCTCTCCATCACCTCTCCATCACGTCATGTTACTGTCCACCTCTCCATCACCTCTCCATCACTTTATGTTACTGTTCACCTCTCCATCACTTTATGTTACTGTCCACCTCTCCATCACCTCTCCATCACCTCTCCATCACTTTATGTTACTGTCCACCTCTCCATCACCTCTCCATCACTTTATGTTACTGTCCACCTCTCCATCACTTTATGTTACTGTTCACCTCTCCATCACCTCTCCATCACTTTATGTTACTGTTCACCTCTCCATCACCTCTCCATCACTTTATGTTACTGTTCACCTCTCCATCACTTTATGTTACTGTCCACCTCTCCATCACCTCTCCATCACCTCTCCATCACCTCTCCATCTCCTCTCCATCACTTTATGTTACTGTTCACCTCTCCATCACTTTATGTTACTGTCCACCTCTCCATCACTTTATGTTACTGTCCACCTCTCCATCACTTTATGTTACTGTCCACCTCTCCATCACCTCTCCATCACCTCTCCATCACTTTATGTTACTGTACACCTCTCTATCACTTTATGTTACTGTCCACCTCTCCATCACCTCTCCATCACTTTATGTTACTGTCCACCTCTCCATCACTTTATGTTACTGTCCACCTCTCCATCACCTCTCCATCACTTTATGTTACTGTCCACCTCTCCATCACTTTATGTTACTGTCCACCACTCCATCACCTCTCCATCACTTTATGTTACTGTCCACCTCTCCATCACTTTATGTTACTGTCCACCTCTCCATCACCTCCCCATCACTTTATGTTACTGTCCACCTCTCCATCACATATGTTAGTGTTCAAATCAAATCAATTCAAATTAAATCAAATGTTATTTGTCACAACGAGCAGCAGTAAAATAACAATAGCGAGGCTGTATACACGGGGTACCAGTCACGTATGGAGATTCTGATATCTCACTCTCTGTCACCTAGGGAGATTCTGTTATCTCACTCTCTGTCACCGAGAGAGATTCTGCTATCACACTCTCTATCACCTAGGGAGATTCTGCTATCACACTCTCTGTCACCTAGGGAGATTCTGTTATCTCACTCTCTGTCACCGAGAGAGATTCTGCTATCACACTCTCTGTCACCTAGGGAGATTCTGTTATCTCACTCTCTATCACCTAGGGAGATTCTGTTATCTCACTCTCTATCACCTAGGGAGATTCTGCTATCACACTCTCTGTCACCTAGGGAGATTCTGCTATCACACTCTCTATCACCTAGGGAGATTCTGCTATCACACTCTCTATCACCTAGGGAGATTCTGCTATCACACTCTCTATCACCTAGGGAGATTCTGCTATCACACTCTCTATCACCTAGGGAGATTCTGCTATCTCACTCTCTATCACCTAGGGAGATTCTGCTATCTCACTCTCTATCACCTAGGGAGATTCTGCTATCTCACTCTCTATCACCGAGAGAGATTCTGCTATCTCACTCTCTGTCACCTAGGGAGATTCTGCTATCACACTCTCTATCACCTAGGGAGATTCTGCTATCACACTCTCTATCACCTAGGGAGATTCTGCTATCACACTCTCTATTACCTAGGAAGTTTCTGCTATCACACTCTCTATCACCTAAGGAGATTCTGCTATCTCACTCTCCATCACCTAGGGAGATTCTGCTATCACACTCTCTATCACCTAGGGAGATTCTGTTATCACACTCTCTGTCACCTAGGGAGATTCTGCTATCTCACTCTCTGTCACCTAGGGAGATTCTGCTATCTCACTCTCTATCACCTAGGGAGATTCTGCTATATCACTCTCTATCACCTAGGGAGATTCTGCTATCACACTCTCTATCACCTAAGGAGATTCTGCTATCTCACTCTCTATCACCTAGGGAGATTCTGCTATCACACTCTCTATCACCTAGGGAGATTCTGTTATCACACTCTCTGTCACCTAGGGAGATTCTGCTATCTCACTCTCTGTCACCTAGGGAGATTCTGCTATCTCACTCTCTATCACCTAGGGAGATTCTGCTATCTCACTCTCTATCACCTAGGGAGATTCTGCTATCACACTCTCTATCACCTAGGGAGATTCTGTTATCACACTCTCTATCACCTAGGGAGATTCTGCTATCTCACTCTCTGTCACCTAGGGAGATTCTGCTATCTCACTCTCTATCACCTAGGGAGATTCTGCTATCTCACTCTCTATCACCTAGGGAGATTCTGCTATCGCACTCTCTGTCACCTAGGGAGATTCTGCTATCTCACTCTCTGTCACCTAGGGAGATTCTGCTATCACACTCTCTGTCACCTAGGGAGATTCTGCTATCTCTTCATACCTTTATCTGTCTCATCTATGCCTTTTTATCACTCTGTCATGCTAGAATCATTTCGGCTCTCTACATCTCAGTTGAATTGATTTAATTCTCTCTCTGTACTTCCATCTCATCTCTCTCCTCGTTCCGCAACACTCTCTGTGTCCATATCTTTACCTCACCCCCAGCCTCATTGTCAAACAGTCCCGCGCCCCTATCCCCCTTATCTCCCGCTCAATTCAATGTTGCATGTTTCCTCTCTTCTCCATCTCCGTAGGCCTTGGTATTGGAGGGTTGGTTAATGACCCAATAGGTCTAATCTCAGTGTGTGGCCACATCGCTCAGCTAAATGACTCCTATTGAGACGTCCATCAACTAATAATTACCTGGTCATGTTTGGACTGTGTGTCTCCAGAACTCTGGGTGTTGTTGCATTAAGCAGTAACAACAGTTCTGGACTGCTGAAGGTTGATTCTCCACTCTGGTCCTAGTCAAGATGTAAAAGAAAGAAAGAGAGAGCCATGTGTCACGACTTCCACCGAACGTCTCTCCCTTGCCTGTTTGGGCTGCGCTCGGCGGTCGTCGTCGTCGGTCTACTAGCTGCCACCGATCCCCTTTTCCTTTTCTGTTTGTTATGTCTTATTGGTTGCACCTTGTTTCTTGTTTCTTGTTTGAGTTTTGGTTCAGGACTATTTAAGCCTGTTAGGCCCGCCTGCTTTTGTGCAGGCTTGTTCTCTGTTAGTCTAGGTTGGTTGCGTGTTATATTCACTGACTGTTTGGTGCCCAGTTTTGGGTTGGACATATTTGTTTTCCCCTGTTGGTTTTGGCGTTACTTTTGGATACCCTAATAAAGTTTGGTTTCCTCCATATTCCTCTGCTCTCTGCGCTTGACTCCGCCCCCACAGCTCCTGGCTGTGTGACACCATGGAATGTATGGTAATAGTAAGGACTATATTAGTTTAGTTTGTTCTGGTTGGTCTGGGAATTCTCTGGGTAGTTTAGTTTATCTTGGTTGGTCTGGTGTATTTCTGGGTAGTTTAGTTTGTTCTGGTTGGTCTGGTGTATTTCTGGGTAGTTTAGTTTGTTCTGGTTGGTCTGGTGTATTTCTGGGTAGTTTAGTTTGTTCTGGTTGGTCTGGTGTATTTCTGGGTAGTTTAGTTTGTTCTGGTTGGTCTGGTGTATTTCTGGGTAGTTTAGTTTGTTCTGGTTGGTCTGGTGTATTTCTGGGTAGTTTAGTTTGTTCTGGTTGATCTGGTGTATTTCTGGGTAGTTTAGTCTGTTCTGGTTGGTCTGGTGTATTTCTGGGTAGTTTAGTTTGTTTTGGTTGGTCTGGTGTATTTCTGGGTAGTTTAGTTTGTTCTGGTTGGTCTGGTGTATTTCTGGGTAGTTTAGTTTGTTCTGGTTGGTCTGGTGTATTTCTGGGTAGTTTAGTTTGTTCTGGTTGGTCTGGTATATTTCTGGGTAGTTTAGTTTGTTCTGGTTGGTCTGGTAATTCTCTTGGTAACGTTAGTTCTCTCTAGACAGAAACACACTTGAAAACACTAATCTCACGCCTCAGATCTTTAGAACAGCTACGTGTCGTCGTTAGATGGTTTTTTGCCATGTTGCATTAATTCATAGACATAAATTCTCTGTAAAACATCAAATCACGTGGTTTATCCATCTCTCTGTGACCACCGATAACTTCAGAACAAGGTTGACTACAATTACAAAGTCGCTAATGTTTTTGTAATTGATATAAGTGACTTTAAAATATATATATAATATATATATATACATATATAAAGGTGCCAGGCTCACCTATTCGAAGCAGTTCTGAGGGGAAAATAAGTGTAACTCAATATTAGGAAGGTGTTCCTAATGTTTTGTACACTCTGAGTATTTTATGATGCCTAACATGTGCATAAAGATGTGCCAGATCGGTGATTTTGTGATTTATTGGGTTACAAATAAGCTGCTTCAATATTTGCGGCCGTAGGCGACAATATCTCTCTAGGAGCTGATCTGTCGTCAGTATTGTGAAATAATTATAATGTTAAGAAAAGATTTGATCGGAGAAATCTGATCTGAGTGCAGCGCTCCAACAACACACTTATCGACAGCTCTCTCTGCGTGGTGTTTTTTGGGGAAGTTACATCTTCTGTTGGAAAGAGGTGAAGTTTAAAAAAACACTTGCAAACCTGAGTTCCATCGCTATCGGGGAAAAAGAAGTGCACTGTATCGGGAATAGGGTGCCTTTTGGACACGCCATTGAGTCCTATCCCGACCAGTTTCTCTCCCGTCACCACAGTTTACATGTACTCCCACCCCCAAAACCAACCAATCAAAGCTACTTCCTGGGTTCCAGAAACATTTATTGGATTCATCTGTAAGTCAAAGTTTTCAAAGTAACGGTTCAATTTTACAGTCATTTTCAAGAAATTTTACAGTCATTTTCAAGCAATTTTACAGTCATTTTCAAGCGTTGTGAAATCCTGACTTTCTATTGAAGTTGCGAAAGAGAAAGGTTTACGAGCATATCGTCAAGAGACCGGTGGAGATTTATGGTAACGTAACTGGTAAATCAGATTTATGTCTCTCCTGTTTCTCTTGGATAAGGTTATTCTCTCTCTCTCTCGCTGGAACGAATTCAATTGTATTAAACACTCCCATAAATCTGTCTAAATTCTCCCCTGCATGGTTTGAAGAAATTTAAAGTACTCTCTGTGTTCCAAATGGCACCTTTCTCACTATCTAGTGCACTACTATTGATCAGGGCCCTTAGTGCACTACTGTTGAACAGGGCCCTTAGTGCAATATGTAGGGAATAGGGTGCCAATTGAGACATGCCCACTGTTTTATTTCAGGAAGTGTTCAATAAAGGAGTGGCAGGCGTGTGTGTGAACAGGCAGGAGAGCAGAGAACTGTGAACAGGCAGGAGAGCAGAGAACTGTGAACAGGCAGGAGAGCAGAGAACTGTGAACAGGCAGGAGAGCAGAGAACTGTGAACAGGCAGGAGAGCAGAGAACTGTGAACAGGCAGGAGAGCAGAGAACTGTGAACAGGCAGGAGGGAGATTACAGACAGACGCAGCTGCATCAAACCTGCTCCAGCCAAGAGTAAAGCACAACAGTCACACAACATAAATGTATAACAATACAAACAAGCTTTGTGGAAACAACACGGAAAATAAGGAAGGCCAGCCAGTTACAAAACACGTAACACACAAACAACATGAGGGGGATCAGAGGATTAAATGCATGTAGTGTGGAGGGGGATCAGAGGAATAAATACATGTAGTGTGATTGGGGAGGAATAAATGCATGTAGTGTGGAGGGGGATCAGAGGAATAAATACATGTAGTGTGATTGGGGATCAGATGAATAAATACATGTAGTGTGATTGGGGAGGAATAAATACATGCAGTGTGATTGGGGAGGAATAAATACATGTAGTGTGATTGGGGAGGAATAAATACATGTAGTGTGGAGGGGGAGGAATAAATACATGTAGTGTGGAGGGGGAGGAATAAATACATGTAGTGTGATTGGGGAGGAATAAATACATGTAGTGTGGAGGGGGAGGAATAAATGCATGTAGTGTGGAGGGGGAGGAATAAATACATGTAGTGTGATTGGGGAGGAATAAATACATGTAGTGTGGAGGGGGAGGAATAAATGCATGTAGTGTGGAGGGGGAGGAATAAATGCATGTAGTGTGGAGGGGGATCAGAGGAATAAATACATGTAGTGTGATTGGGGATCAGATGAATAAATACATGTAGTGTGATTGGGGAGGAATAAATGCATGTAGTGTGATTGGGGAGGAATAAATACATGTAGTGTGGAGGGGGAGGAATAAATGCATGTAGTGTGGAGGGGGAGGAATAAATACATGTAGTGTGATTGGGGAGGAATAAATACATGTAGTGTGGAGGGGGAGGAATAAATGCATGTAGTGTGGAGGGGGAGGAATAAATGCATGTAGTGTGGAGGGGGATCAGAGGAATAAATACATGTAGTGTGATTGGGGATCAGATGAATAAATACATGTAGTGTGATTGGGGAGGAATAAATGCATGTAGTGTGGAGGGGGAGGAATAAATACATGTAGTGTGATTGGGGATCAGAGGAATAAATGCATGTAGTGTGATTGGGGAATGAAAACCAGGTGTGCAGGGAACAAGACAAAACAAATGGATAAATGAAAAATGGAGCGGCGATGGCTAGAAAGACGGTGACGTCGACCGCCGAACGAACAAGGAGAGGAGCCGAACGGACAAGGAGAGGAGCCGAACGGACAAGGAGAGGAGCCGAACGGACAAGGAGAGGAGCCGAACGGACAAGGAGAGGAGCCGATTTCGGAGGAAGTCGTGACAAGGAGACTACAACGGAAGAGAGGATGAGCGTTTGGAAACAGTTAGAGCAGAATCCCTTGTAACAATAAAGGTATACTTGAGTAGATAAATAACTAACCCTAACCCACGTTGGGGCTGGGATTCATACCCACATTAAGGCTGGGATTCATACCCACATTAAGGCTGGGATTCATACCCACGTTAGGGCTGGGATTCATACCCACGTTGGGGTGGTGTAGCCTGTAGGTGCTGCTATAGGACACCCACTGCAGCACATATAGCCGTTACCCGCTTAGACCAGCAACCCCATACTCATCCCCTCATCCCTTTCCTGTGGTCACGCTTCACAAGACCGTTTAGGAAACCAACATGTGTGACTGTACTGTACGTACTGAAAGAAGTCTGATTCTTCTCCAACTTTGGTCCATTAAAAACACCTCTCTGCTCTCTTAAAGTCTCTCTGTGACCCTTGGTCTCTCTCCCTCCTCTCTGTGTCTCTCTCACTCTCTCTTCTCAATTCAATTCAATTCAAGGGGCTTTATTGGCATGGGAAACATACAGTATGTTAACATTGCCAAAGTAAGTGAAGTAGATAATATACAGAAGTGAAATAAACAATAAAATTAACAGTAAACATTACACTCACAGAAGTTCCCAAAGAATAAAGGAATTACAAATGTCATATATATATACATATACATACAGTGTTGGCCTCCCGCTCTCTCTCCCACTGACTAAATTCTATTCAATTCAGAGGGATTTATTGGCATGGGAAACATATGTTTACATTCCAAAGCAAGTGAAATTGATTATTTCTCTTTTGTTTATAATCTATCAAAAATTAACAATAAACGTTACACTCAGAAGTTTCAAAGGAATTTAAAATGTCATATTACAGTATATGTACAGTGTTATAATGATGTGCAAATAGTTAAAGTACAAAAGAGAAAATACACAAACATAATATGGGTTGTATTTACAATGGTGATTGTTCTTCACTGGTTGCCATTTTCTTGACTCTCTCTCTCTCTCTCTCTCTCTCTCTCTCTCTCTCTCTCTCTCTCTCTCTCTCTCTCTCAATTCAATTCAATTCAATTCAAGGGCTTTATTGGCATGGGAAACATGTGTTAACATTGCCAAAGCAAGTGAGGTAGACAACATACAAAGTGAATATATAAAGTGCAAAACAACAAAAATGAACAGTAAACATTACACATACAGAAGTTTCAAAACAGTAAAGACATTACAAATGTCATATTATATATATATATACAGTGTTCTAAAAATGTACAAATGGCTAAAGGACACAAGATAAAATAAATAAGCATAAATATGGGTTGTATTTACAATGGTGTTTGTTCTTCACTGGTTGCCCTTTTCTCGTGGCAACAGGTCACAAATCTTGCTGCTGTGATGGCACACTGTGGAATTTCACCCAGTAGATATGGGAGTTTTTCAAAATTGGATTTGTTTTCGAATTCTTTGTGGATCTGTGTAATCTGAGGGAAATATGTCTCTCTAATATGGTCATACATTGGGCAGGAGGTTAGGAAGTGCAGCTCAGTTTCCACCTCATTTTGTGGGCAGTGAGCACATAGCCTGTCTTCTCTTGAGAGCCAAGTCTGCCTACGGCGGCCTTTCTCAATAGCAAGGCTATGCTCACTGAGTCTGTACATAGTCTCTCTCTCTCTCTCTCTCTCTCTCTCTCTCTCTCTCTCTCTCTCTCTCTCTCTCTCTCTCTCTCTCTCTCTCTCTCTCTCTCTCTCTCTCTCTCTCTCTCTCTCTCTCTCTCTCTCTCTCTCTCTCTCAATTCAATTCCAATTCAAGGGCTTTATTGGCATGGGAAACATGTGTTAACATTGCCAAAGCAAGTGAGGTAGACAACATACAAAGTGAATATATAAAGTGAAAAACAACCAAAATTAACAGTAAACATTACACATACAGAAGTTTCAAAACAGTAAAGACATTACAAATGTCATATTATATATATATATACAGTGTTCTAACAATGTACAAATGGCTAAAGGACACAAGATAAAATAAATAAGCATAAATATGGGTTGTATTTACAATGGTGTTTGTTCTTCACTGGTTGCCCTTTTCTCGTGGCAACAGGTCACAAATCTTGCTGCTGTGATGGCACACTGTGGAATTTCACCCAGTAGATATGGGAGTTTTTCAAAATTGGATTTGTTTTCGAATTCTTTGTGGATCTGTGTAATCTGAGGGAAATATGTCTCTCTAATATGGTCATACATTGGGCAGGAGGTTAGGAAGTGCAGCTCAGTTTCCACCTCATTTTGTGGGCAGAGAGCACATAGCCTGTCTTCTCTTGAGAGCCATGTCTGCCTACGGCGGCCTTTCTCAATAGCAAGGCTATGCTCACTGAATCTGTACATAGTCAAGGCTTTCCTTAATTTTGGGTCAGTCACAGTGGTCAGGTATTCTGCCGCTGTGTACTCTCTGTGTAGGGCCAAATAGCATTCTAGTTTGCTCTGTTTTTTTGTTAATTCTTTCCAATGTGTCAAGTAATTATCTTTTTGTTTCCTCATGATTTGGTTGGGTCTAATTGTGCTGCTGTCCTGGGGCTCTGTAGTGTGTGTTTGTGTTTGTGAACAGAGCCCCAGGACCAGCTTGCTTAGGGGACTCTTCTCCAGGTTCATCTCTCTGTAGGTGATGGCTTTGTTATGGAACGTTTGTGAATCGCTTCCTTTTAGGTGGTTGTAGAATTTAACAGCTCTTTTCTGGATTTTGATAATTAGTGGGTATCGGCCTAATTCTGCTCTGCATGCATTATTTGGTGTTCTACGTTGTACACGGAGGATATTTTTGCAGAATTCTGCGTGCAGAGTCTCAATTTGGTGTTTGTCCCATTTTGTGAAGTCTTGGTTGGTGAGCGGACCCCAGACCTCACAACCATAAAGGGCAATGGGCTCTATGACTGATTCAAGTATTTTTAGCCAAATCCTAATTGGTATGTTGTAATTTATGTTTCTTTTGATGGCATAGAATGCCCTTCTTGCCTTGTCTCTCAGATCGTTCACAGCTTTGTGGAAGTTACCTGTGGTGCTGATGTTTAGGCCAAGGTATGTATAGTTTTTTGTGTGCTCTAGGGCAACAGTGTCTAGATGGAATTTGTATTTGTGGTCCTGGTGACTGGACCTTTTTTGGAACACCATTATTTTGGTCTTACTGAGATTTACTGTCAGGGCCCAGGTCTGACAGAATCTGTGCATAAGATCTAGGTGCTGCTGTAGGCCCTCCTTGGTTGGTGACAGAAGCACCAGATCATCAGCAAACAGCAGACATTTGACTTCGGATTCTAGCAGGGGGAGGCCGGGTGCTGCAGACTTTTCTAGTGCCCTCGCCAATTCGTTGATATATATGTTGAAGAGGGTGGGGCTTAAGCTGCATCCCTGTCTAACCCCACGACCCTGTGTGAAGAAATGTGTGTGTTTTTTGCCAATTTTAACCGCACACTTGTTGTTTGTGTATATGGATTTTATAATGTCGTATGTTTTACCCCCAACACCGCTTTCCATCAGTTTGTATAGCAGACCCTCATGCCAGATTGAGTCGAAGGCTTTTTTGAAATCAACAAAGCATGAGAAGACTTTGCCTTTGTTTTGGTTTGTTTGATTGTCAATTAGGGTGTGCAGGGTGAATACGTGGTCTGTTGTACGGTAATTTGGTAAAAAGCCAATTTGACATTTGCTCAGTACATTGTTTTCATTGAGGAAATGTACGAGTCTGCTGTTAATAATAATGCAGAGGATTTTCCCGAGGTTACTGTTGACACATATTCCACGGTAGTTATTGGGGTCAAATTTGTCTCCACTTTTGTGGATTGGGGTGATCAGTCCTTGGTTCCAAATATTGGGGAAGATGCCAGAGCTAAGTATGATGTTAAAGAGTTTTAGTATAGCCAATTGGAATTTGTTGTCTGTATATTTGATCATTTCATTGAGGATACCATCAACACCACAGGCCTTTTTGGGTTGGAGGGTTTTTATTTTGTCCTGTAACTCTTTCAATGTAATTGGAGAATCCAGTGGGTTCTGGTAGTCTTTAATAGTTGATTCTAAAATCTGTGTTTGATCATGTATATGTTTTTGCTCTTTATTCTTTGTTATAGAGCCAAAAAGATTGGAGAAGTGGTTTACCCATACATCTCCATTTTGGATAGATAATTCTTCGTGTTGTTGTTTGTTTAGTGTTTTCCAATTTTTTGAAGAGTCTATGGATTCTTCAATTGCATTGAGCTGATTTCTGACGTGCTGTTCCTTCTTTTTCCGTAGTGTATTTCTGTATTGTTTTAGTGATTCACCATAGTGAAGGCGTAGACTCAGGTTTTCCGGGTCTCTATGTTTTTGGTTGGACAGGTTTCTCAATTTCTTTCTTAGATTTTTGCATTCTTCATCAAACCATTTGTCATTATTGTTAATTTTCTTCGGTTTTCTATTTGAGATTTTTAGATTTGATAGGGAAGCTGAGAGGTCAAATATACTGTTAAGATTTTCTACTGCCAAGTTTACACCTTCACTATTACAGTGGAACGTTTTACCCAGGAAATTGTCTAAGAGGGATTGAATTTGTTGTTGCCTAATTGTTTTTTGGTAGGTTTCCAAACTGCATTCCTTCCATCTATAGCATTTCTTAATGTTACTCAGTTCCTTTGGCTTTGATGCCTCATGATTGAGTATTGCTCTGTTTAAGTATACTGTGATTTTGCTGTGGTCTGATAGGGGTGTCAGTGGGCTGACTGTGAACGCTCTGAGAGACTCTGGGTTGAGGTCAGTGATAAAGTAGTCTACAGTACTACTGCCAAGAGATGAGCTATAGGTGTACCTACCATAGGAGTCCCCTCGAAGCCTACCGTTGACTATGTACATACCCAGCGTGCGACAGAGCTGCAGGAGTTGTGACCCGTTTTTGTTGGTTATGTTGTCATAGTTGTGCCTAGGGGGGCATATGGGGGAGGGAATGCTGTCAGCTCCAGGCAGGTGTTTGTCCCCCTGTGTGCTGAGGGTGTCAGGTTCTTGTCCGGTTCTGGCATTTAGGTCACCACAGACTAGTACATGTCCCTGGGCCTGGAAGTGATTGATATCCCCCTCCAGGATGGAGAAGCTGTCTTCATTAAAATATGGGGATTCTAGTGGGGGGATATAGGTAGCACACAGGAGGACATTTTTCTCTGTTAGGATAATTTCTTTTTGAATTTCTAGCCAAATGTAGAATGTTCCTGTTTTGATTAATTTAATGGAGTGAGTTAGGTCTGCTCTATACCAAATTAGCATACCCCCTGAGTCCCTTCCCTGTTTCACACCTGGTAGTTTGGTGGATGGGACTACCAGCTCTCTGTAACCTAGAGGGCAACCAGTGGGTCCATCTCCTCTATACCAGGTTTCTTGCAGGATGACAATGTCTGTATTACCGATTTCTTTGGTGAAGTCCGGGTTTCTGCTCTTTAGGCCAAAGGCAGATGACCTCAGGCCTTGGATATTCCAGGATAATATAGTGAAGGCTTTTTGTTCCATAGAGTGTCCAATGTTGTTGGTCGTGGTTTAGCCTCAGGCCAGTAAGTGTGAGCAGAGCCTGCTGAGCATCTGGTACATGCCATTGGCTTGGGCGAGTGTGAGAGTGGGGGTTGGGACTGTTTGCCCGCTCACTACCTGGGCGTATGTGTGGCTTCCATGTTGAGGCCCTCTTTGCAGGGGTGGGGTGCATGGGGTGGGCAGGAGTGGCATAGGTCTGATCTGAGGGGGCCTAAATGGAGTGTGGGCATGGTTGACGTGGGGGGGTGTTGATTGGTTGGGGTGGGGGTGTGGATGTGTCTGGTTGTACTGTGGTCTGGATGTAATTCCTCTTGGCGTGGGTCCTCTATGTGTAGGTCCAGGGGGAGGTCCTGCAGATCTGGGAGGGTGTCTCGCTGGTCTGGGTGGGGTGTCTATTGATCTGTTGCTCCTGTGTGGAGTGTTGGGGATGCGTTTGAGAGCGATGTCCTTTAGAGTCCGGGCAAAGGTGGGCACTGCTGCCTTGTAGAGGTGGACCTGGTCATAGAGGCTGTTCAAGTCCAGGGTGGAGTGGTGGGCCAGGAAAACGTTTGGTTTTGAGGCACAGTACTTGCATTTACCCGCTGTATTGTGGCGGGGTGGAAGTCTTTTCGTGGTAGCAGGGTGGAGATAACCACTTGTGCGTTGGGGAAAGTAGAAGAAGCCTTTTCAATCACTCCCTTCAGTGCTGTGGCCACTCTTTCCTGCTGTGCTCTCAGGTCGTTTGTGCCTGTGTGTATTATTATGTGGCTGGGTGAGCCTAGTTTGGCCTCAGACAGAAGGTCTAGGGCACGCTGGGTGTTTGGACACCAGAGTTTAGACACACTGTGTTTGGGAAAAAGTATTTTTTCTTCTATATATTTCCCATTTGAGTCCATAAGTAGTACAATCTGTGTCTTGTGTTTGTCCTCAGTGGGTGTGGGGGGGTTGACAGAAGGGCTATCAGGGTGGCTGACAGGGGGGGTGCTCAGAGGGGGTGAGAGCCTCTGGGCTTGGGGTTCTTCATTTGTCTGTTGTGCTGTGGTGTCGACTCTATGGTCAGGGTCTGGTTTGGACTGTTCTGCTGTGGTGTCGAGACTTTTGTTGGGTGCTGAGGTGGGCTGTTCTGCTGGCTTCTCTGTGGGGGTGGCCACCTCTCTAGTGGGTTGTTCTCTGTCACACGCCGTCCCCCTCAACTTCTCCTCCATCCCCCTCACCCTCTCCTCCATCCCCCTCAACCTCTCCTCCACCAGCAGTCTGATACTCTCCTCTAGTGCTCTGTTCTGCTCCTCTTTCTCCTGTTGTATTTGTCTCACCACTGTCCAAAGTGCAGATATGTCTCTGTCCACCTCCAGCTCTCCGGGTCTGGTTAAGGGGCTGTTGTTGTGCTGGACTGTTGTCTGGGTCTGTGCTGACTGAAGTGTAATCACCTGCTGTTCTAGCTCCACCTGCCTTATCTCCAGCTGGGTGAATTTGTCCTTCATTTCAATGAGGGAGTGGCAATCTGTGCTGGGAGGTTGACCCTCCGCTGGGGGTTGCTCATCTGTGGGGTTACATAATGAAGAGGTCGGGTCTGATCCTCTCGGGGTGGGGGTATCTTTATCAAGGGAGAGTTTCTCCTGCTGAGCTAATACTTTGATTAGGTGAAAGTCCAGCTGAAACTGTTTGTGGTTACGCTGTACCATCACTGTTCCGGACTTATAGATATTTATATTACTTAACTCAGAGTCCTCGTTGTCAAGTATTCTGAGTTTCCACCCCTCGTTAATCCCCCCTCTCGTAACAGAGGGGTAGTGTGCTAATATAGCACTGTGCCATGCCAGGGGATGGTTTTGTGTGGAAGATAAGGTTGCTGATGTTCCCATTTTTGTAATAGTCAGCAAAAATTGTCTCTTGATTTTCCATAAGGAGCTTAATTTTGTAATCTTTTCTTCCCTTATCATTCTTTACATGCGCAGGGTACTGTATTTTAATTACCTCTGAACAGCGGGAGGGAGCTTCTAAGGCCTCTCCATTTGGTTGGGGTAGACTGTGTGACTCTCCTGCCATTGTTGGGCTAATGAGCTTTGACACCTCTCACTTGACACGTCAGTGCTATTTGAAGCTGTATCAAGCTTGGCAGAATTATGTTAGAATTAGAGTTAGAAATCCTTATAAAGTAATGTTGTGTATTTTTCTTCTTGGCTTTTGGAAAAAAAAATATATAGTTTCAGACTAAGCATTACTCACTCAGTTTCAGGTTTCTGTTGTTTTCCAGAGAATTTGCTGTATAGAGAAACAAATCTTGGTAGTTGTGAACCTTCCAGGTGATTCCGTAATTCCGTCCAAAATCAGTCTCTCTCTCTCTCTCTCTCTCTCTCTCTCTCTCTCTCTCTCTCCTCTCTCTCTCTCTCTCTCTCTCTCTCTCTCTCTCTCTCTCTCTCTCTCTCTCTCTCTCTCTCTCTCTCTCTCTCTCTCTCTCTCTCCTCTCTCTCTCTCTCTCTCTCTCTCTCTCTCTCTCTCTCTCTCTCTCTCTCTCTCTCTCTCTCTCTCTCTCTCTCTCTCTCTCGCTCCCAATTTTTCAAAATAAATACAAACATAGATAACCCCAACCCAACCCAGGGGAGAACAGGCCATGGCTCGGGTGTCTGAGGTTCCTGGTGATCTTCTTGGTCTTCAACCTCAGGACGCTAAAGAAATGTATTCTGTTCCCGAGAGCCCTCACGGTGTTAAACAGGAGTACCAGAGAGAGCATACTGTCATGAGGCTAGAACAGATCATGGCTAGTTAGTTTATTAACTCTCAAGCTAATGTTAGCAGGCTACATAATTATGATAGGAAATCTATTTCGCCTGAATGGCCATCAAATTCATAATTTGTCATGTTTTTTTTTTACATACCATTTTCATGGTTTTCAGTTAGCCCAAACACCCTTAGTCTGTCAACATGTAATTAAATATAAACTCCTCTGGTTTTAGAGTGTATCTTATATCTCAAATACCTTTTTCCGGGGTGTCGGTGCCATCCTCCTCCCAATACAACACCACTGGTAGGGAGGGGTATCCATCTGCAAAAGTGAAGTTTTGCTTTGATGTCAAATCAACTCAAATTCTTGGTAGCTAGCTAGCTACCTTAGCTGTTGTGCTAGCTAACATGCTACTGAACTGTGATACTAGCTCACTACCTTAGCTGTTGTGCTAGCTAACATGCTACTGAACTGTGATACTAGCTAGTTACCTTAGCTGTTGTGCTAGCTAACATGCTACTGAACTGTGATACTAGCTAGCTACCTTAGAACTAGCATAATGTGATACTAGCATAATGACATGCGTATTGGTATTAAAAGACAGCTAAAAATATACAGTGAAAAAAATATACAGTGCAAAATGATTCATCCCCTTGGTGTTTTTCCTATTTTGTTGCATTACAAACTGTAAATTAAATTACATTTTCATTTCAAATCAAATCAAATCAAATTTATTTATATAGCCCTTCGTACATCAGCTGATATCTCAAAGTGCTGTACAGAAACCCAGCCTAAAACCCCAAACAGTAAGCAATGCAGGTGTAGAAGCACGGTGGCTAGGAAAAACTCCCTAGAAAGGCCAAAACCTAGGAAGAAACCTAGAGAGGAACCAGGCTATGTGGGGTGGCCAGTCCTCTTCTGGCTGTGCCGGGTGGAGATTATAACAGAACATGGCCAAGATGTTCAAATGTTCATAAATGACCAGCATGGTCGTATAATAATAATAAGGCAGAACAGTTGAAACTGGAGCAGCAGCACAGTCAGATGGACTGGGGACAGCAAGGAGTCATCATGTCAGGTAATCCTGGGGCATGGTCCTAGGGCTCAGGTCCTCCGAGAGAGAGAAGGAGAGAATTAGAGAACGCACACTTAGATTCACATAGGACACCGAATAGGACAGGAGAAGTACTCCAGATATAACAAACTGACCCTAGCCCCCTGACACATAAACTACTGCAGCATAAATACTGGAGGCTGAGACAGGAGGGGTCAGGAGACACTGTGGACCCATCCGAGGACACCCCCGGACAGGGCCAAACAGGAAGGATATAACCCCACCCACTTTGCCAAAGCACAGCCCCCACACCACTAGAGGGATATCTTCAACCACCAACTTACCATCCTGAGACAGGGCCGAGTATAGCCCACAAAGATCTCCGCCATGGCACAACCCAAGGGGGGGCGCCAACCCAGACAGGATGACCACATCAGTGAATCAACCCACTCAGGTGACGCACCACTTCCAGGGACATGAGAGTGGCCCCAGTAAGCCAGTGACTCAGCCCCTGTAATAGGGTTAGAGGCAGAGAATCCCAGTGGAAAGAGGGGAACGGCCAGGCAGAGACAGCAAGGGCGGTTCGTTTCTCCAGAGCCTTTCCGTTCACCTTCCCACTCCTGGGCCAGACTACACTCAATCATATGACCCACTGAAGAGATGAGTCTTCAGTAAAGACTTAAAGGTTGAGACCAAGTTTGCGTCTCTGACATGGGTAGGCAGACCGTTCCATAAAAATGGAGCTCTATAGGAGAAAGCCCTGCCTCCAGCTGTTTGCTTAGAAATTCTAGGGACAATTAGGAGGCGTGCGTCTTGTGACCGCAGCGTACGTGTAGGTATGTACGGCAGGGACCAAATCAGAGAGATAGGTAGGAGCAAGCTCATGTAATGCTTTGTAGGTTAGCAGTAAACCTTGAAATCAGCCCTTGCTTTGGACAGGAAGCCAGTGTAGAGAGGCTAGCACTGGAGTAATATGATCACATTTTTTGGTTCTAGTCAGGATTCTAGCAGCCGTATTTAGCACTAACTGAAGTTTATTTAGTGCTTTATCTGGGTAGCCGGAAAGTAGAGCATTGCAGTAGTCTAACCTAGAAGTGACAAAAGCATGGATTAATTTTTCTGCATCATTTTTGGACAGAAAGTTTCTGATTTTTGCAAGGTTACGTAGATGGAAAAAAGCGTCCTTGAAATGGTCTTGATATGTTCTTCAAAAGAAAGATCAGGGTCCAGAGTAATGCCGAGGTCCTTCACAGTTTTAATTTGAGACGACTGTACAACCATTAAGATTAATTGTCAGATTCAACAGAAGATCTCTTTGTTTCTTGGGACCTAGAACAAGCATCTCTGTTTTGTCCGAGTTTAAAAGTAGAAAGTTTGCAGCCATCCACTTCCTTATGTCTGAAACACATGCTTCTAGCAAGGGCAATTTTGGGGCTTCACCATGTTTCATTGAAATGTACAGCTGTGTGTCATCCGCAGTGCAGTGAAAGTTAACATTATGTTTTTCGAATAACATCCCCAAGAGGTCAAATATATAGTGAAAACAATAGTGGTCCTAAAACGGAACCTTGAGGAACACCGAAATTTACAGTTGATTTGTCAGAGGACAAACCATTCACAGAGACAAACTGATATCTTTCCGACAGATAAGATCTAAACCAGGCCCATAACTTGTCCGTGTAGACCAATTTGGGTTTCCAATCTCTCCAAAAGAATGTGGTGATCGATGGTATCAAAAGCAGCACTAAGGTCTAGGAGCACGAGGACAGATGCAGAGCCTCGGTCCGATGCCATTAAAATGTCATTTACCACCTTCACAAGTGCCGTCTCAGTGCTATGATGGGGTCTAAAACCAGACTGAAGCATTTCGTATACATTGTTTGTCTTCAGGAAGGCAGTAAGTTGCTGCGCAACAGCCCTTTTCTAAAAATGTTGAGAGGAATGGAAGATTCGATATAGGCCGATAGTTTTTTATATTTTCTGGATCAAGGTTTGGCTTTTTTCAAGAGAGGCTTTATTACTGCCACTTTTAGTGAGTTTGGTACACATCCGGTGGATAGAGAGCCGTTATTATGTTCAACATAGGAGGGCCAAGCACAGGAAGCAGCTCTTTCAGTAGTTTAGTTGAATAGGGTCCAGTATGCAGCTTGAAGGTTTAGAGTCCATGATTATTTTCATCATTGTGTCAAGAGATATATTACTAAAACACTTGAGCGTCTCTCTGATCCTAGGTCCTGGGAGAGTTGTGCAGACTCAGGACAACTGAGCTTGAAGGAATACGCAGATTTAAAGAGGAGTCCGTAATTTGCTTTCTAATAATCATAATCTTTTCCTCAAAGAAGTTCATGAATTTATCACTGCTAAAGTGAAAGTCATCCTCTCTTGGGGAATGCTGCTTTTTAGTTAGCTTTGCGACAGTATCAAAAAGGAATTTCGGATTGTTCTTATTTTCCTCAATTAAGTTTGAAAATAGGATGATCGAGCAGCAGTTAAGGGCTCTTCGGTACTGCACGGTACTGTCTTTCCAAGCTAGTCGGAAGACTTCCAGTTTGGTTGTGGCGCCATTTCCGTTCCATTTCTGGAAGCTTGCTTCAGAGCTCGGGTATTTTCTGTGTACCAGGGAGCTAGTTTCTTATGAGAAATGTTTTTCGTTTTTAGGGGTGCAACTGCATCTAGGGTATTGCCACAAGGTTAAATTGAGTTCTTCAGTTAGGTGGTTAACTGATTTTTGTCCTGTGGCGTCCTTGGGTAGACAGAGGGAATCTGGAAGGACATCAAGAATCTTTGTGTAGTCTGTGAATTATAGCACGACTTTTGATGTTCCTTTTGGTTGGGGTCTGAGCAGATTATTTGTTGCAATTGCCAACGTAATAAAATGGTGGTCCGATAGTCCAGGATTATGAGGAAAAACATTAAGATCCACAACATTTATTCCATGGGACAAAACTAGGTCCAGCATATGACTGTGACAGTGAGTGGGTCCAGAGACATGTTGGACAAAACCCACTGAGTCGATGATGGCTCCGAAAGCCTTTTGGAGTGGGTCTGTGGACTTTTCCATGTGAATATTAAAGTCACCAAAGATTAGAATATTATCTGCTATGACTACAAGGTCCGATAGGAATTCAGGGAATCAGTGAGGAACGCTGTATATGGCCCAGGAGGCCTGTAAACAGTAGCTATAAAAGTGATTGAGTAGGCTGCATAGATTTCATGACTAGAAGCTCAAAAGACGAAAACGTCTTCTTTTTTTTTTTGTCAAATTTAAATTTGCTATCGTAATGTTAGCAACACCTCCGCCTTTGCGGGATGCACGGGGGATATGGTCACTAGTGTAGCCAGGAGGTGAGGCCTCATTTAACACAGTAAATTCATCAGGCTTAAGCCATGTTTCAGTCAGGCCAATCACATCAAGATTATGATCAGTGATTAGTTAATTGACTATAATTGCCTTTGAAGTAAGGGATCTAACATTAAGTAGCCCTATTTTGAGATGTGAGGTATCATGATCTCTTTCAATACTGACAGGAATGGAGGTGGTCTTTATCCTAGTGAGATTGCTAAGGCGAACACCGCCATGTTTAGTTTTGCCCAACCCAGGTCGAGGCACAGACACGGTCTCAATGGTGATAGCTGAGCTGACTACACTGACTGTGCTAGTGGCAGACTCCACTATGCTGGCAGGCTGGCTAACAGCCTGCTGCCTGGCCTGCACCCTATTTCATTGTGGAGCTAGAGGAGTTAGAGCCCTGTCTATGTTGGTAGATAAGATGAGAGCACCCCTCCAGCTAGGATGGAGTCCGTCACTCCTCAGCAGGTCAGGCTTGGTCCTGTTTGTGGGTGAGTCCCAGAAAGAGGGCCAATTATCTACAAATTCTATCTTTTGGGAGGGGCAGAAAACAGTTTTCAACCAGCGATTGAGTTGTGAGACTCTGCTGTAGAGCTCATCACTCCCCCTAACTGGGAGGGGCCAGAGACAATTACTCGATGCCGACACATCTTTCTAGCTGATATGCACGCAGAAGCTATGTTGCGCTTAGTGATTTCTGACTGTTTCATCCTAACATCGTTGGTGCCGACGTGGATAACAATATCTCTATACTCTCTACACTCGCCAGTTTTAGCTTTAGCCAGCACCATCTTCAGATTAGCCTTAACGTCGGTAGCCCTGCCCCTGGTAAACAGTGTATGATCGCTGGATGATTCGTTTTAAGTCTAATACTGCGGGTAATGGAGTCGCCAATGACTAGAGTTTTCAATTTGTCAGAGCTAATGGTGGGAAGCTTCGGCGTCTCAGACCCCGTAACGAGAGGAGTAGAGACCAGAGAAGACTCGGCCTCTGACTCCGACTCGCTGCTTAATGGGGAAAACCGGTTGAAAGTTTCTGTCGGCTGAATGAGCGACACCGGTTGAGCGTTCCTACAGCATTTCCTTCCAGAAAACCGTTGAGAAAGTTGTCCGGCCTGCGGGGACTGTGCCAGGGGATTTATACTACTATCTGGTACTTACTGGTGGCACGACGCTGTTTTCATCCTTTCCTACACTGAAAATTACCCTTGCCTAACGATTGCGTCTGAAGCTGGGCTTGCAGCACAGCTATCCTCCGCCGTAAGGCGAGTACGAGCGACTGCAATTAGAAGCATCATGTTAATGTACTTACTTAGCTTCGGCTGTTGGAGGTCGTCTGACGAATCGTTGTCCAGATGATAAAGCGTCCGGAGTGAAAAAGTTGAGGGAAAAAAAAAAATATATATATATATATATAAACGGTAATTAAAAGTAAAAACCGTAAAGTTGTCAGGTAGCAAAATAGGTTGGCACACAAAACGCACAGCAACTCGAAAACAAGTCTGCAAGTTGTGACCGGAAATGACGTATATCATTTCATTTGGATTTCATGTAATGGACAAAAATATAATACAAATTGATGAAGTGAAATGAAAAAAATAACTTGTTTAAAAATAAACAAACATAAAAGTGGTACATATGTATTCACTTTACTATGTTTAATATGTGGTCATCCTGTCTGTCTCAGGATGGTAAGTTGGTGGTTGAAGATATCCCTCTAGTGGTGTGTGTGGGGGCTGTGCTTTGGCAAAGTGGTGGGGTTATATCCTCCTGTTTGGCCCTGTCCAGGGGTGTCCTCGGATGGGTCCACTTCTCCTGTCCTATTCGGGTTGTCCTGTGTGAATCTAAGTTGCGTTCTCTAATTCTCTCTTTCTCTCTTCTCTCTCTCTCTCGGAGGACCTGAGCCCTAGGACCATGCCCCAGGATTACCTGACATGATGACTGCTTGCTCCCCAGTCCACCTGGCCGTGCTGCTGCTCCAGTTTCAACTGTTCTGCCTTATTATTATTTGACCATGCTGGTCATTTATGAACATTTGAACATCTTGGCCATGTTCTGTTATAATCTCCACCTGGCACAGCCAGAAGAGGACTGGCCACCCCACATAGCCTGGTTCCTCTCTAGGGTTTCTTCCTAGGTTTTGGCCT
>NC_034190.2:2033554-2052284 GCF_002021735.2 Oncorhynchus kisutch | reverse complement strand
GTAAAGACATTACAATGTCATATTTATATATATATATACAGTGTTCAAAAATGTACAACTATCTGCTAAAGGACACAAGATAAAATAAATAAGCATAAATATGGGTTGTATTTACAAGGTGTTTGTTTCTTCACTGGTTGCCCTTTTCCTGGGCAACAGGTCTCACAAATCTTGCTGCTGTGATGGACACTGTGGAATTTCACCCAGTAGATATGGGAGTTTTCAAAATTGGATTTTGTTTTCGAATTCTTGTGGATCTGTGTAATCTGAGGGAAATATGTCTCTCTAATTATGGCATACATTGGGCAGGAGGTTAGGAAGTGCAGCCTCAGTTTCCACCTCATTTGTGGGCAGTGAGCACATAGCCTGTCTTCTCTGAGAGCCAAGTCTGCCTACGGCGGCCTTCTCAATAGCAAGGCTATGCTCACTGAGTCTGTACATAGTCTCTCTCTCTCTCCTCTCTCTCTCTCTCTCTCTCTCTCTCTCTCTCTCTCTCTCTCTCTCTCTCTCTCTCTCTCTCTCTCTCTCTCTCTCTCTCTTCTCTCTCTCTCTCTCTCCTCTCTCTCTCTCTTCAATTCCAATTCAATTCAAGGGCTTTATTGGCATGGGAAACATGTGTTAACATTGCCAAAGCAAGTGAGGTAGACAACATACAAAGTGAATATATAAAGTGAAAAACAACAAAATTAACAGTAAACATTACACATACAGAAAGTTTCAAAACAGTAAAGACATTACAAATTCATATTATATATATATATACAGTGTTCTAACAATGTACAAATGGCTAAAGGACACAAGATAAAATAAATAAGCATAAATATGGGTTGTATTTACAATGGTGTTTGTTCTTCACTGGTTGCCCTTTTCTCGTGGCAACAGGTCACAAATCTTGCTGCTGGTGATGGCACACTGTGGAATTTCACCCAGTAGATATGGGAGTTTTTCAAAATTGGATTTGTTTTCGAATTCTTGTGGATCTGTGTAATCTGAGGGAAATATGTCTCTCTAATATGGTCATACATTGGGCAGGAGGTTAGGAAGTGCAGCTCAGTTTTCCACCTCATTTTGTGGGCAGTGAGCACATAGCCTGTCTTCTCTTGAGAGCCATGTCTGCCTACGGCGGCCTTTCTCAATAGCAAGGCTATGCTCACTGAGTCTGTACATAGTCAAGGCTTTCCTTAATTTTGGGTCAGTCACAGTGGTCAGGTATTCTGCCGCTGTGTACTCTCTGTGTAGGGCCAAATAGCATTCTAGTTTGCTCGGTTTTTTTGTTAATTCTTTCCAATGTGTTAAGTAGTTATCTTTTTGTTTCCTCATGATTTGGTTGGGTCTAATTGTGCTGCTGTCCTGGGGCTCTGTAGTGTGTGTTTGTGTTTGTGAACAGAGCCCCAGGACCAGCTTGCTTAGGGGACTCTTCTCCAGGTTCATCTCTCTGTAGGTGATGGCTTTGTATGGAAGTTTGTGAATCGCTTCCTTTAGTGGTTGTAGAATTTAACAGCTCTTTCTGGATTTTGATAATTAGTGGGTATCGGCCTAATTCTGCTCTGCATGCATTATTTGGTGTTCTACGTTGTACACGGAGGATATTTTTGCAGAATTCTGCGTGCAGAGTCTCAATTTGGTGTTTGTCCCATTTGTGAAGTCTTGGTTGGTGAGCGGACCCCAGACCTCACAACCATAAAGGGCAATGGGCTCTATGACTGATTCAAGTATTTTTTAGCCAAATCCTAATTGGTATGTTGTAATTTATGTTTCTTTTGATGGCATAGAATGCCCTTCTTGCCTTGTCTCTCAGATCGTTCACAGCTTTGTGGAAGTTACCTGTGGTGCTGATGTTTAGGCCAAGGTATGTATAGTTTTTTGTGTGCTCTAGGGCAACAGTGTCTAGATGGAATTTGTATTTGTGGTCCTGGTGACTGGACCTTTTTTGGAACACCATTATTTTGGTCTTACTGAGATTTACTGTCAGGGCCCAGGTCTGACAGAATCTGTGCATAAGATCTAGGTGCTGCTGTAGGCCCTCCTTGGTTGGTGACAGAAGCACCAGATCATCAGCAAACAGCAGACATTTGACTTCGGATTCTAGCAGGGGGAGGCCGGGTGCTGCAGACTTTTCTAGTGCCCTCGCCATTCGTTGATATATATGTTGAAGAGGGTGGGGCTTAAGCTGCATCCCTGTCTAACCCACGACCCTGTGTGAAGAAATGTGTGTGTTTTTTTGCCAATTTTAACCGCACACTTGTTGTTTGTGTATATGGATTTTATAATGTCGTATGTTTTACCCCCAACACCGCTTTCCATCAGTTTGTATAGCAGACCCTCATGCCAGATTGAGTCGAAGGCTTTTTTGAAATCAACAAAGCATGAGAAGACTTTGCCTTTGTTTTGGTTTGTTTGATTGTCAATTAGGGTGTGCAGGGTGAATACGTGGTCTGTTGTACGGTAATTTGGTAAAAAGCCAATTTGACATTTGCTCAGTACATTGTTTTCATTGAGGAAATGTACGAGTCTGCTGTTAATAATAATGCAGAGGATTTTCCCGAGGTTACTGTTGACACATATTCCACGGTAGTTATTGGGGTCAAATTTGTCTCCACTTTTGTGGATTGGGGTGATCAGTCCTTGGTTCCAAATATTGGGGAAGATGCCAGAGCTAAGTATGATGTTAAAGAGTTTTAGTATAGCCAATTGGAATTTGTTGTCTGTATATTTGATCATTTCATTGAGGATACCATCAACACCACAGGCCTTTTTGGGTTGGAGGGTTTTTATTTTGTCCTGTAACTCTTTCAATGTAATTGGAGAATCCAGTGGGTTCTGGTAGTCTTTAATAGTTGATTCTAAAATCTGTGTTTGATCATGTATATGTTTTTGCTCTTTATTCTTTGTTATAGAGCCAAAAAGATTGGAGAAGTGGTTTACCCATACATCTCCATTTTGGATAGATAATTCTTCGTGTTGTTGTTTGTTTAGTGTTTTCCAATTTTTTGAAGAGTCTATGGATTCTTCAATTGCATTGAGCTGATTTCTGACGTGCTGTTCCTTCTTTTTCCGTAGTGTATTTCTGTATTGTTTTAGTGATTCACCATAGTGAAGGCGTAGACTCAGGTTTTCCGGGTCTCTATGTTTTTGGTTGGACAGGTTTCTCAATTTCTTTCTTAGATTTTTGCATTCTTCATCAAACCATTTGTCATTATTGTTAATTTTCTTCGGTTTTCTATTTGAGATTTTTAGATTTGATAGGGAAGCTGAGAGGTCAAATATACTGTTAAGATTTTCTACTGCCAAGTTTACACCTTCACTATTACAGTGGAACGTTTTACCCAGGAAATTGTCTAAGAGGGATTGAATTTGTTGTTGCCTAATTGTTTTTGGTAGGTTTCCAAACTGCATTCCTTCCATCTATAGCATTTCTTAATGTTACTCAGTTCCTTTGGCTTTGATGCCTCATGATTGAGTATTGCTCTGTTTAAGTATACTGTGATTTTGCTGTGGTCTGATAGGGGTGTCAGTGGGCTGACTGTGAACGCTCTGAGAGACTCTGGGTTGAGGTCAGTGATAAAGTAGTCTACAGTACTACTGCCAAGAGATGAGCTATAGGTGTACCTACCATAGGAGTCCCCTCGAAGCCTACCGTTGACTATGTACATACCCAGCGTGCGACAGAGCTGCAGGAGTTGTGACCCGTTTTTGTTGGTTATGTTGTCATAGTTGTGCCTAGGGGGGCATATGGGGGAGGGAATGCTGTCAGCTCCAGGCAGGTGTTTGTCCCCCTGTGTGCTGAGGGTGTCAGGTTCTTGTCCGGTTCTGGCATTTAGGTCACCACAGACTAGTACATGTCCCTGGGCCTGGAAGTGATTGATATCCCCCTCCAGGATGGAGAAGCTGTCTTCATTAAAATATGGGGATTCTAGTGGGGGGATATAGGTAGCACACAGGAGGACATTTTTTCTCTGTTAGGATAATTTCTTTTTGAATTTCTAGCCAAATGTAGAATGTTCCTGTTTTGATTAATTTAATGGAGTGAGTTAGGTCTGCTCTATACCAAATTAGCATACCCCCTGAGTCCCTTCCCTGTTTCACACCTGGTAGTTTGGTGGATGGGACTACCAGCTCTCTGTAACCTAGAGGGCAACCAGTGGGTCCATCTCCTCTATACCAGGTTTCTTGCAGGATGACAATGTCTGTATTACCGATTTCTTTGGTGAAGTCCGGGTTTCTGCTCTTTAGGCCAAAGGCAGATGACCTCAGGCCTTGGATATTCCAGGATAATATAGTGAAGGCTTTTTGTTCCATAGAGTGTCCAATGTTGTTGGTCGTGGTTTAGCCTCAGGCCAGTAAGTGTGAGCAGAGCCTGCTGAGCATCTGGTACATGCCATTGGCTTGGGCGAGTGTGAGAGTGGGGGTTGGGACTGTTTGCCCGCTCACTACCTGGGCGTATGTGTGGCTTCCATGTTGAGGCCCTCTTTGCAGGGGTGGGGTGCATGGGGTGGGCAGGAGTGGCATAGGTCTGATCTGAGGGGCCTAAATGGAGTGTGGGCATGGTTGACGTGGGGGGGTGTTGATTGGTTGGGGTGGGGGTGTGGATGTGTCTGGTTGTACTGTGGTCTGGATGTAATTCCTCTTGGCGTGGGTCCTCTATGTGTAGGTCCAGGGGGAGGTCCTGCAGATCTGGGAGGGTGTCTCGCTGGTCTGGGTGGGGTGTCTATTGATCTGTTGCTCCTGTGTGGAGTGTTGGGGATGCGTTTGAGAGCGATGTCCTTTAGAGTCCGGGCAAAGGTGGGCACTGCTGCCTTGTAGAGGTGGACCTGGTCATAGAGGCTGTTCAAGTCCAGGGTGGAGTGGTGGGCCAGGAAAACGTTTGGTTTTGAGGCACAGTACTTGCATTTACCCGCTGTATTGTGGCGGGGTGGAAGTCTTTTCGTGGTAGCAGGGTGGAGATAACCACTTGTGCGTTGGGGAAAGTAGAAGAAGCCTTTTCAATCACTCCCTTCAGTGCTGTGGCCACTCTTTCCTGCTGTGCTCTCAGGTCGTTTGTGCCTGTGTGTATTATTATGTGGCTGGGTGAGCCTAGTTTGGCCTCAGACAGAAGGTCTAGGGCACGCTGGGTGTTTGGACACCAGAGTTTAGACACACTGTGTTTGGGAAAAAGTATTTTTTCTTCTATATATTTCCCATTTGAGTCCATAAGTAGTACAATCTGTGTCTTGTGTTTGTCCTCAGTGGGTGTGGGGGGGTTGACAGAAGGGCTATCAGGGTGGCTGACAGGGGGGGTGCTCAGAGGGGGTGAGAGCCTCTGGGCTTGGGGTTCTTCATTTGTCTGTTGTGCTGTGGTGTCGACTCTATGGTCAGGGTCTGGTTTGGACTGTTCTGCTGTGGTGTCGAGACTTTTGTTGGGTGCTGAGGTGGGCTGTTCTGCTGGCTTCTCTGTGGGGGTGGCCACCTCTCTAGTGGGTTGTTCTCTGTCACACGCCGTCCCCCTCAACTTCTCCTCCATCCCCCTCACCCTCTCCTCCATCCCCCTCAACCTCTCCTCCACCAGCAGTCTGATACTCTCCTCTAGTGCTCTGTTCTGCTCCTCTTTCTCCTGTTGTATTTGTCTCACCACTGTCCAAAGTGCAGATATGTCTCTGTCCACCTCCAGCTCTCCGGGTCTGGTTAAGGGGCTGTTGTTGTGCTGGACTGTTGTCTGGGTCTGTGCTGACTGAAGTGTAATCACCTGCTGTTCTAGCTCCACCTGCCTTATCTCCAGCTGGGTGAATTTGTCCTTCATTTCAATGAGGGAGTGGCAATCTGTGCTGGGAGGTTGACCCTCCGCTGGGGGTTGCTCATCTGTGGGGTTACATAATGAAGAGGTCGGGTCTGATCCTCTCGGGGTGGGGGTATCTTTATCAAGGGAGAGTTTCTCCTGCTGAGCTAATACTTTGATTAGGTGAAAGTCCAGCTGAAACTGTTTGTGGTTACGCTGTACCATCACTGTTCCGGACTTATAGATATTTATATTACTTAACTCAGAGTCCTCGTTGTCAAGTATTCTGAGTTTCCACCCCTCGTTAATCCCCCCTCTCGTAACAGAGGGGTAGTGTGCTAATATAGCACTGTGCCATGCCAGGGGATGGTTTGTGTGGAAGATAAGGTTGCTGATGTTCCCATTTTTGTAATAGTCAGCAAAAATTGTCTCTTGATTTTCCATAAGGAGCTTAATTTTGTAATCTTTTCTTCCCTTATCATTCTTTACATGCGCAGGGTACTGTATTTTAATTACCTCTGAACAGCGGGAGGAGCTTCTAAGGCCTCTCCATTTGGTTGGGGTAGACTGTGTGACTCTCCTGCCATTGTTGGGCTAATGAGCTTTGACACCTCTCACTTGACACGTCAGTGCTATTTGAAGCTGTATCAAGCTGGCAGAATTATGTTAGAATTAGAGTTAGAAATCCTTATAAAGTAATGTTGTGTATTTTTCTTCTTGGCTTTTGGAAAAAAAAATATATAGTTTCAGACTAAGCATTACTCACTCAGTTTCAGGTTTCTGTTGTTTTCCAGAGAATTTGCTGTATAGAGAAACAAATCTTGGTAGTTGTGAACCTTCCAGGTGATTCCGTAATTCCGTCCAAAATCAGTCTCTCTCTCTCTCTCTCTCTCTCTCTCTCTCTCTCTCTCTCTCTCTCTCTCTCTCTCTCTCTCTCTCTCTCTCTCTCTCTCTCTCTCTCTCTCTCTCTCTCTCTCTCTCTCTCTCTCTCTCTCTCTCTCTCTCTCTCTCTCTCTCTCTCTCTCTCTCTCTCTCTCTCTCTCTCTCTCTCTCTCTCTCTCTCTCTCTCTCTCTCTCTCTCTCTCTCTCTCTCTCGCTCCCAATTTTTCAAAATAAATACAAACATAGATAACCCCAACCCAACCCAGGGGAGAACAGGCCATGGCTCGGGTGTCTGAGGTTCCTGGTGATCTTCTTGGTCTTCAACCTCAGGACGCTAAAGAAATGTATTCTGTTCCCGAGAGCCCTCACGGTGTTAAACAGGAGTACCAGAGAGAGCATACTGTCATGAGGCTAGAACAGATCATGGCTAGTTAGTTTATTAACTCTCAAGCTAATGTTAGCAGGCTACATAATTATGATAGGAAAATCTATTTCGCCTGAATGGCCATCAAATTCATAATTTGTCATGTTTTTTTTTTACATACCATTTTCATGGTTTTCAGTTAGCCCAAACACCCTTAGTCTGTCAACATGTAATTAAATATAAACTCCTCTGGTTTTAGAGTGTATCTTATATCTCAAATACCTTTTTCCGGGGTGTCGGTGCCATCCTCCTCCCAATACAACACCACTGGTAGGGAGGGGTATCCATCTGCAAAAGTGAAGTTTTGCTTTGATGTCAAATCAACTCAAATTCTTGGTAGCTAGCTAGCTACCTTAGCTGTTGTGCTAGCTAACATGCTACTGAACTGTGATACTAGCTCACTACCTTAGCTGTTGTGCTAGCTAACATGCTACTGAACTGTGATACTAGCTAGTTACCTTAGCTGTTGTGCTAGCTAACATGCTACTGAACTGTGATACTAGCTAGCTACCTTAGAACTAGCATAATGTGATACTAGCATAATGACATGCGTATTGGTATTAAAAGACAGCTAAAAATATACAGTGAAAAAAATATACAGTGCAAAATGATTCATCCCCTTGGTGTTTTTCCTATTTTGTTGCATTACAAACTGTAAATTAAATTACATTTTCATTTCAAATCAAATCAAATCAAATTTATTTATATAGCCCTTCGTACATCAGCTGATATCTCAAAGTGCTGTACAGAAACCCAGCCTAAAACCCCAAACAGTAAGCAATGCAGGTGTAGAAGCACGGTGGCTAGGAAAAACTCCCTAGAAAGGCCAAAACCTAGGAAGAAACCTAGAGAGGAACCAGGCTATGTGGGGTGGCCAGTCCTCTTCTGGCTGTGCCGGGTGGAGATTATAACAGAACATGGCCAAGATGTTCAAATGTTCATAAATGACCAGCATGGTCGTATAATAATAATAAGGCAGAACAGTTGAAACTGGAGCAGCAGCACAGTCAGATGGACTGGGGACAGCAAGGAGTCATCATGTCAGGTAATCCTGGGGCATGGTCCTAGGGCTCAGGTCCTCCGAGAGAGAGAAGGAGAGAATTAGAGAACGCACACTTAGATTCACATAGGACACCGAATAGGACAGGAGAAGTACTCCAGATATAACAAACTGACCCTAGCCCCCTGACACATAAACTACTGCAGCATAAATACTGGAGGCTGAGACAGGAGGGGTCAGGAGACACTGTGGACCCATCCGAGGACACCCCCGGACAGGGCCAAACAGGAAGGATATAACCCCACCCACTTTGCCAAAGCACAGCCCCCACACCACTAGAGGGATATCTTCAACCACCAACTTACCATCCTGAGACAGGGCCGAGTATAGCCCACAAAGATCTCCGCCATGGCACAACCCAAGGGGGGGCGCCAACCCAGACAGGATGACCACATCAGTGAATCAACCCACTCAGGTGACGCACCACTTCCAGGGACATGAGAGGGCCCCAGTAAGCCAGTGACTCAGCCCCTGTAATAGGGTTAGAGGCAGAGAATCCCAGTGGAAAGAGGGGAACCGGCCAGGCAGAGACAGCAAGGGCGGTTCGTTTCTCCAGAGCCTTTCCGTTCACCTTCCCACTCCTGGGCCAGACTACACTCAATCATATGACCCACTGAAGAGATGAGTCTTCAGTAAAGACTTAAAGGTTGAGACCAAGTTTGCGTCTCTGACATGGGTAGGCAGACCGTTCCATAAAAATGGAGCTCTATAGGAGAAAGCCCTGCCTCCAGCTGTTTGCTTAGAAATTCTAGGGACAATTAGGAGGCGTGCGTCTTGTGACCGCAGCGTACGTGTAGGTATGTACGGCAGGACCAAATCAGAGAGATAGGTAGGAGCAAGCTCATGTAATGCTTTGTAGGTTAGCAGTAAAACCTTGAAATCAGCCCTTGCTTTGACAGGAAGCCAGTGTAGAGAGGCTAGCACTGGAGTAATATGATCACATTTTTTGGTTCTAGTCAGGATTCTAGCAGCCGTATTTAGCACTAACTGAAGTTTATTTAGTGCTTTATCTGGGTAGCCGGAAAGTAGAGCATTGCAGTAGTCTAACCTAGAAGTGACAAAAGCATGGATTAATTTTTCTGCATCATTTTTGGACAGAAAGTTTCTGATTTTTGCAAGGTTACGTAGATGGAAAAAAGCTGTCCTTGAAATGGTCTTGATATGTTCTTCAAAAGAAAGATCAGGGTCCAGAGTAATGCCGAGGTCCTTCACAGTTTAATTTGAGACGACTGTACAACCATTAAGATTAATTGTCAGATTCAACAGAAGATCTCTTTGTTTCTTGGGACCTAGAACAAGCATCTCTGTTTTGTCCGAGTTTAAAAGTAGAAAGTTTGCAGCCATCCACTTCCTTATGTCTGAAACACATGCTTCTAGCAAGGGCAATTTTGGGGCTTCACCATGTTTCATTGAAATGTACAGCTGTGTGTCATCCGCAGTGCAGTGAAAGTTAACATTATGTTTTCGAATAACATCCCCAAGAGGTCAAATATATAGTGAAAACAATAGTGGTCCTAAAACGGAACCTTGAGGAACACCGAAATTTACAGTTGATTTGTCAGAGGACAAACCATTCACAGAGACAAACTGATATCTTTCCGACAGATAAGATCTAAACCAGGCCATAACTTGTCCGTGTAGACCAATTTGGGTTTCCAATCTCTCCAAAAGAATGTGGTGATCGATGGTATCAAAAGCAGCACTAAGGTCTAGGAGCACGAGGACAGATGCAGAGCCTCGGTCCGATGCCATTAAAATGTCATTTACCACCTTCACAAGTGCCGTCTCAGTGCTATGATGGGGTCTAAAACCAGACTGAAGCATTTCGTATACATTGTTTGTCTTCAGGAAGGCAGTAAGTTGCTGCGCAACAGCCTTTTCTAAAAATGTTGAGAGGAATGGAAGATTCGATATAGGCCGATAGTTTTTTATATTTTCTGGATCAAGGTTTGGCTTTTTCAAGAGAGGCTTTATTACTGCCACTTTTAGTGAGTTTGGTACACATCCGGTGGATAGAGAGCCGTTTATTATGTTCAACATAGGAGGGCCAAGCACAGGAAGCAGCTCTTTCAGTAGTTTAGTTGGAATAGGGTCCAGTATGCAGCTTGAAGGTTTAGAGTCCATGATTATTTTCATCATTGTGTCAAGAGATATATTACTAAAACACTTGAGCGTCTCTCTTGATCCTAGGTCCTGGGAGAGTTGTGCAGACTCAGGACAACTGAGCTTTGAAGGAATACGCAGATTTAAAGAGGAGTCCGTAATTTGCTTTCTAATAATCATAATCTTTTCCTCAAAGAAGTTCATGAATTTATCACTGCTAAAGTGAAAGTCATCCTCTCTTGGGGAATGCTGCTTTTTAGTTAGCTTTGCGACAGTATCAAAAAGGAATTTCGGATTGTTCTTATTTTCCTCAATTAAGTTTGAAAAATAGGATGATCGAGCAGCAGTAAGGGCTCTTCGGTACTGCACGGTACTGTCTTTCCAAGCTAGTCGGAAGACTTCCAGTTTGGTGTGGCGCCATTTCCGTTCCAATTTTCTGGAAGCTTGCTTCAGAGCTCGGGTATTTTCTGTGTACCAGGGAGCTAGTTTCTTATGAGAAATGTTTTTCGTTTTTAGGGGTGCAACTGCATCTAGGGTATTGCACAAGGTTAAATTGAGTTCTTCAGTTAGGTGGTTAACTGATTTTTGTCCTGTGGCGTCCTTGGGTAGACAGAGGGAATCTGGAAGGACATCAAGAAATCTTTGTGTAGTCTGTGAATTTATAGCACGACTTTTGATGTTCCTTTTGGTTGGGGTCTGAGCAGATTATTTGTTGCAATTGCAAACGTAATAAAATGGTGGTCCGATAGTCCAGGATTATGAGGAAAAACATTAAGATCCACAACATTTATTCCATGGGACAAAACTAGGTCCAGCATATGACTGTGACAGTGAGTGGGTCCAGAGACATGTTGGACAAAACCCACTGAGTCGATGATGGCTCCGAAAGCCTTTTGGAGTGGGTCTGTGGACTTTTCCATGTGAATATTAAAGTCACCAAAGATTAGAATATTATCTGCTATGACTACAAGGTCCGATAGGAATTCAGGGAATTCAGTGAGGAACGCTGTATATGGCCCAGGAGGCCTGTAAACAGTAGCTATAAAAAGTGATTGAGTAGGCTGCATAGATTTCATGACTAGAAGCTCAAAAGACGAAAACGTCTTCTTTTTTTTTTGCAAATTTAAATTTGCTATCGTAAATGTTAGCAACACCTCCGCCTTTGCGGGATGCACGGGGGATATGGTCACTAGTGTAGCCAGGAGGTGAGGCCTCATTTAACACAGTAAATTCATCAGGCTTAAGCCATGTTTCAGTCAGGCCAATCACATCAAGATTATGATCAGTGATTAGTTAATTGACTATAATTGCCTTTGAAGTAAGGGATCTAACATTAAGTAGCCCTATTTTGAGATGTGAGGTATCATGATCTCTTTCAATACTGACAGGAATGGAGGTGGTCTTTATCCTAGTGAGATTGCTAAGGTGAACACCGCCATGTTTAGTTTTGCCCAACCCAGGTCGAGGCACAGACACGGTCTCAATGGTGATAGCTGAGCTGACTACACTGACTATGCTAGTGGCAGACTCCGCTATGCTGGCAGGCTGGCTAACAGCCTGCTGCCTGGCCTGCACCCTATTTCATTGTGGAGCTAGAGGAGTTAGAGCCCTGTCTATGTTGGTAGATAAGATAAGAGCACCCCTCCAGCTAGGATGGAGTCCGTCACTCCTCAGCAGGTCAGGCTTGGTCCTGTTTGTGGGTGAGTCCCAGAAAGAGGGCCAATTATCTACAAATTCTATCTTTTGGGAGGGGCAGAAAACAGTTTTCAACCAGCGATTGAGTTGTGAGACTCTGCTGTAGAGCTCATCACTCCCCCTAACTGGGAGGGGGCCAGAGACAATTACTCGATGCCGACACATCTTTCTAGCTGATATGCACGCAGAAGCTATGTTGCGCTTAGTGATTTCTGACTGTTTCATCCTAACATCGTTGGTGCCGACGTGGATAACAATATCTCTATACTCTCTACACTCGCCAGTTTTAGCTTTAGCCAGCACCATCTTCAGATTAGCCTTAACGTCGGTAGCCCTGCCCCCTGGTAAACAGTGTATGATCGCTGGATGATTCGTTTTAAGTCTAATACTGCGGGTAATGGAGTCGCCAATGACTAGAGTTTTCAATTTGTCAGAGCTAATGGTGGGAAGCTTCGGCGTCTCAGACCCCGTAACGAGAGGAGTAGAGACCAGAGAAGACTCGGCCTCTGACTCCGACTCGCTGCTTAATGGGGAAAACCGGTTGAAAGTTTCTGTCGGCTGAATGAGCGACACCGGTTGAGCGTTCCTACAGCATTTCCTTCCAGAAACCGTGAGAAAGTTGTCCGGCTGCGGGGACTGTGCCAGGGGATTTATACTACTATCTGTACTTACTGGTGGCACAGACGCTGTTTCATCCTTTCCTACACTGAAATTACCCTTGCCTAACGATTGCGTCTGAAGCTGGGCTTGCAGCACAGCTATCCTCGCCGTAAGGCGAGTACAGCGACTGCAATTAGAAGGCATCATGTTAATGTTACTACTTAGCTTCGGCTGTTGGAGGTCCTGACGAATCGTGTCCAGATAAAGCGTCCGGAGTGAAAAAGTTGAGGGAAAAAAAAATATATATATATATATATAAACGGTAATTAAAAGTAAAAACCGTAAAGTTGTCAGGTAGCAAAATAGGTTGGCAACAAAACGCACAGCAACTCGAAAACAAGTCTGCAAGTTGTGACCGGAAATGACGTATATCATTTCATTTGGATTTCATGTAATGGACAAAAATATAATACAAATTGATGAAGTGAAATGAAAAAAATAACTTGTTTAAAAAATAAACAAACATAAAAGTGGTACATATGTATTCACTTTACTATGTTTAATATGTGGTCATCCTGTCTTGTCTCAGGATGGTAAGTTGGTGGTTGAAGATATCCCTCTAGTGGTGTGGGGGCTGTGCTTTGGCAAAGTGGGTGGGGTTATATCCTTCCTGTTTGGCCCTGTCCAGGGGTGTCCTCGGATGGGTCCACTTCTCCTGTCCTATTCGGTGTCCTGTGTGAATCTAAGTGTGCGTTCTCTAATTCTCTCTTTCTCTCTTTCTTTCTCTCTCTCGGAGGACCTGAGCCCTAGGACCATGCCCCAGGATTACCTGACATGATGACTGCTTGCTGTCCCCAGTCCACCTGGCCGTGCTGCTGCTCCAGTTTCAACTGTTCTGCCTTATTATTATTTGACCATGCTGGTCATTTATGAACATTTGAACATCTTGGCCATGTTCTGTTATAATCTCCACCTGGCACAGCCAGAAGAGGACTGGCCACCCCACATAGCCTGGTTCCTCTCTAGGTTTCTTCCTAGGTTTTGGCCTTTCTAGGGAGTTTTTCCTAGCCACCATGCTTCTACACCTGCATTGCTTGCTGTTTGGGGTTTTAGGCTGGGTTTCTGTACAGCACTTTGAGATATCAGCTGATGTACGAATGGGCTATATAAATACATTTGATTTTGATTTGATTTGATTTGCTATGAAGCCCCTAAATAAGATCTGGTGCAAACAAGAAGTCACATAATTAGTTAAATACATTCCACCTGTGTCTAAAGGTAAAAAGATCTCAGTACAAACACTGCTGCTTCAGTGTCTTTAGATATTGTTGTCAGATTTTTGTCAGATGTTACTATGGAATACTGAAGTATAATTACAAGCATTTCATAAGTGTCAAATTGACAATTACATGAAGTTGATGCAAAGAGTCAATATTTGTAGTGTTGACCCTTCTTTTTCAAGACTTCTGCAATCTGCCCTGGCATGCTGTCAATTAACTTCTGGGCCACATCCTGACGGATGGCAGCCCATTCTTGCATAATCAATGCTTGGAGTTTGTCAGAATCTGTGGGTTTTTGTTTGTCTACCCGTCTCTTGAGGGTTGAACACAAGTTCTCAATGGGATTAAGGTCTGGGGAGTTTCCTGGCCATGGACCCAGAATATCAATGTTTTGTTCTCACTTTTGTCTTATGGCAAGGTGCTCCATCATGCTGGAAAAAGGCATTGTTCGGTCACCAAATGGTTCCTGGATGGTTGGGAGAAGTTGCTCTCGGAGGATGTGTTGGTTCCATTCTTTATTCATGGCTGTGTTCTTAGGCAAAATTGTGAGTGAGCCCACTCCCTTGGCTGAGAAGCAACCCCACACATGAATGGTCTCAGGATGCTTTACTGTTGGCATGACACAGGACTGATGGTAGCGCTCATAAGCTTTTTTCCGGATGCCCCAAACAATCGGAAAGGGGATTCATCAGAGAAAATGACTTTACCCGAGTCTTCAGCAGTCCAATCCCTGTACCTTTTGCAGAATATCAGTCTGTCCCTGATGTTTTTCCTGGAGAGAAGTGGCTTCTTTGCTGCCCTTCTTGACACCCGGCCACCCTCCAAAAGTCTTCACCTCACTGTGAGTGCAGATGCACTCACACCTGCCTGCTGCCATTCCTGAGCAAGCTCTGCACTGGTGGTGCCCTGATCCCGCACCTGAATCAACTTTAGGAGATGGTCCTGGCGCTTGCTGGACTTTCTTGGACGCCCTGAAGCCTTCTTCACAGCCTTCTTGAACTGCTCTCCTGGAAGTTCTTGATGATCCAATAAATGATTGATTTAGGTGCAATCTTACTGGCAGCAATATCCTTGCCCGTGAAGCCCTTTTTGTGCAAAGCAATGATGACGGAACATGCTTCCTTGCAGGTAACCATGGTTGACAGAGGAAGAACAATGATTCCAACCACCACCCTCCTTTTGAAGCTTCCAGTCTGTTATTCGAACTCAATCAGCATGACAGAGTGATCTCCAGCCTTGTCCTCGTCAACACTCACACCTGTGTTAACGAGAGAATCACTGACATGATGTACTTTTGTGGCAGGGCTGAAATGCAGTGGAAATGTTTTTGGGGGATTCAGTTCATTTGCATGGCAAAGAGGGACTTTGCAATCAATTGCAATTCATCTGATCACTCTTCATAACATTCTGGAGTATATGCAAAATTGCAAATCATACAAACTTAGGCAGCAGACTTTGTGAAAATTAACATTTGTGTCATTCTCAAAACCTTTGGCCACGACTGTATATACACCTGTTCTGATTGGCCCCAGAGTCTGCAACACCACTAAGCAAGTGGCACCACCAAGCAAGTTGCACCATGAAGACCAAGGATCTTTCCATACAGGTCAGGGACAAAGTTGTGGAGAAGGACAGATCAGGGTTGGGTTCTAAAAAAAAGATCAGAAAGTTTGAACATCCTACGGAGCAACATTAAATCCATTATTAAATAAATGGAAAAAACATGGCATCACAACAAACCAGGCCAAGAGAGTGCCGCCCACCAACACTCACGGACCAGGCAAGGAGGGCATTAATCAGAGGCAACAATCATCAGCAGGGAAACTGATCAGAATTGAAGGAATGATAGACAGCGCTAAATACAGGGAAATTCTTTAAGGGAACCTGTTTCAGTCTTCCAGAGATTCGAGACGGAGGTTCACCTTCCAGCAGGACAATGACCCTAAGCATACTGCTAAAGCAACACTCGAGTGGTTTAAGGGGAAACATTTACATGTCTTGGAATGGCCTAGTCAAAGCCCAGACCTCCATCCAACTGAGAGTCTGTGGTATGACTTAAAGATTGCTGTACACCAGCGGAACCCATCCAACCCTAAGGAGCCGGAGCAGTTTTTCCTTGAAGAATGGGCAAAAATCCCAGTGACTAGATGTGCCAAGCTTATAGAGACATGCCCCAAGAGACTTACAGCAAAATTGCTGCAAAAGGAGGCTCAACTATTCACTCCCCCAAAGTCAATCATTTGTAAACGTTTCAGTTTTTTGGTTTTATTTCTTGTTTCTTTCACAAGAAAAAATATTTAGCGTCTTAAGTGGTAGGCATGTTGTGTAAATAAAATGATACAAACCCCCAACAAATACATTTTAATTCCAGGTTGTAAAGCAACAAAATAGGAAAAATGCCAAGGAGGGTGAATACTTTCGCAAGTGCCTGTATTTAGCTACTCATCATATGAATTGTGAAAAAATATGATAGCTAATGTTAGCTAGCTAAGCACTAGCCAATCAGTGGCACTGACAGATTGAATTTGGTATCAATAAAATGTATTTCACTCATTCTAGTTTGTCATTCTCCAGGTCATTCTAGTTTATCATTCTCCAGGTCATTCTAGTTTATCATTCTCCAGGTCATTCTAGTTTATCATTCTCTGGGTCATTATAGTTTATCATTCTCCAGGTCATTATAGTTTATCATTCTCCAGGTCATTCTAGTTTATCATTCTCCAGGTCATTCTAGTTTATCATTCTCCAGGTCATTCTAGTTTATCATTCTCCAGGTCATTCTAGTTTATCCTTCTCCAAGTTAGCTGGTTGGTTATACAGGAGTCTCCTCTGTCTGTTAGCTGGTTGGTTATACGGTTTCAGGAATAAAAAAATAAGAAAATGTACGTTCCAGGTTTGAGTGATTATTATTGAATGAAGAGCAATTTGTGAATATGTGGCAGCAAAATGTTTTGGGTTTTAAATTCTTTGTAAAAGTTCAAGTTCAGATATTCAACATGATCCTCCTCTCTCTGATCCATAAAGCCCCTGAAACAAAGTAACAAAAAGCAGTTGGAGATTTCACTGTTCTTGCTACACAAAAAATGCTGTCTTAAAAACAACCCAATTTGGGTTATTTGGTAACCCAGCGCTGGGAAAACATTGGGCAGAACACACGCTGGGTTATTTTCAACCAGCCATTTGGTTTGCATGAATAACCCAGCATGTGTGGTTGTTTGGATTCATTTAACCATCAATTGGGTTTGTATTCACTTTCATGCAGGTTGTTTAAGCAGCTGATTTTCAGGAGGTATGGACAATTAGGGTGTGGCACATTTTTGGCAACCCGTGAGAGTTAACGTCATTCCTGTTCATCATGTTAAATTTGTACACTGCAAATATCACTGAGGAATGTTGTATGAATTTAAAATATTGAACATTCCATAATTCCAAATGAATCCACAACCTTGTAGGCTTTGTGCCGGGAGGTATCATTCCACAACCTTGTTCATTGTTGAAGTATGTTTTCGAAAACCCCAGAAACATTTCATGAGAACCCATTATAAGCTGTATTGTAATATTGGCAAAGGTTCTTATTTGTTGTGCCCAAAACGTTGCCGCTTGAAACCTTATACAATGTTGCAGTACTCCAGCTGGTACGAAACCACAAACTTGTGAGAAACGTTGTAAACTATAATTCAAACTGTTACGAATTCCTTGCCGGAGTCTCTTCTCACACCATCTCACAGGCCTCTCTCAGAGACACAAACTCTGCTACCTTCTGTCTCCTGCAGTAGGCTCCCCTCTCTGCAGTAGGCTCCCCTCTCTGCAGTAGGCTCCCCTCTCTCAGTAGCCTCCCCTCTCTTCAGTAGGCTCCCCTCTCTTCAGTAGGCTCCCTTCTCTTCAATAGGCTCCCCTCTCTCAGTAGGCTCCCTTCTCTTCTGTAGGCTCCCCTCTCTGCAGTAGGCTCCCCTCTCTCAGTAGGCTCCCCTCTCTTCAGTAGGCTCCCCTCTCTCAGTAGGCTCCCTTCTCTTCAATAGGCTCCCCTCTCTCAGTAGGCTCCCTTCTCTTCAATAGGCTCCCCTCTCTGCAGTAGGCTCCCCTCTCTCAGTAGGCTCCCCTCTCTTCAGTAGGCTCCCCTCTCTGCAGTAGGCTACCCTCTCTGCAGTAGGCTCCCCTCTCTCAGTAGGCTCCCCTCTCTTCAGTAGGCTCCCCTCTCTCAGTAGGCTCCCTTCTCTTCAATAGGCTCCCCTCTCTCAGTAGGCTCCCCTCTCTTCTGTAGGCTCCCCTCTCTGCAGTAGGCTCCCCTCTCTCAGTAGGCTCCCCTCTCTTCAGTAGGCTCCCCTCTCTGCAGTAGGCTACCCTCTCTGCAGTAGGCTCCCCTCTCTGCAGTAGTCTCCCCTCTCTGCAGTAGGCTCCCCTCTCTGCAGTAGGCTCCCCTCTCTCAGTAGGCTCCCCTCTCTGCAGTAGGCTCCCCTCTCTCAGTAGGCTCCCCTCTCTCAGTAGGCTCCCCTCTCTGCAGTAAGGCTCCCCTCTCTGCAGTAGGCTCCCCTCTCTCAGTAGGCTCCCCTCTCTCAGTAGGCTCCCCTCTCTCAGTAGGCTCCCCTCTCTGCAGTAGGCTCCCCTCTCTCAGTAGGCTCCCCTCTCTGCAGTAGGTCTCCCCTCTCTGCAGTAGGCTCCCCTCTCTGCAGTAGGCTCCCCTCTCTGCAGTAGGCTCCCCTCTCTGCAGTAGGCTCCCCTCTCACAGTAGGCTCCCCTCTCGCAGTAGGCTCCCCTCTCTCAGTAGGCTCCCCTCTCTGCAGTAGGCTCCCCTCTCTGCAGTAGGCTCCCCTCTCTCAGTAGGCTCCCCTCTCTGCAGTAGACTCCCCTCTCTGCAGTAGGCTCCCCTCTCGCAGTAGGCTCCCCTCTCTGCAGTAGGCTCCCCTCTCTCAGTAGGCTCCCCTCTCTGCAGTAGG